>NW_027413827.1:600000-900000 GCF_048544455.1 Silene latifolia | reverse complement strand
GTTTGACTGTTTTTCGATTATTGCCTTGATGGGTGACGAAGTGATCGTCACTACTTTGCCATTTAGTGGGATCTTGATCTTTTGATGAAGGGTGGATGTTACCGCTTTGGAAGCGTGAATCCAAGGCCTTCCCAGAAGTATGATGAATGAAGCTTCAATATCCACTATTTGGAAGTTAACCTTTCGTTCGATTGTCCCTGTGGCTATGGTTAAGTCAACAAGTCCTACCACCTTTCGTCGTGTACCGTCATATGCACGCACACCCTGATTGGTAGGGGTCCAATCCGATTCCTTCATGCTTAGCTTGTATGCCGTTTTGAGGGGTATGACGTTGACCGCGGAGCCATCATCCACCAAGGTCATTGGCACATTCTTCTTTAGACAAATGACAGTGATGTATAGAGCAAGGTTGTGACTAGCGCCAAAGGGTGGCAAATCCTCGTCCGAGAAAGTAATAGGATTACTTAGCTTTGGTGATTCTTGGAAGACCAAGTTGACTACATCTTTAGGAGTGGAGTTATGTGCTACATTTAGTTTGGCCAAAGCTTGCAGTAAAGCTTGGCGATGTGGGAATGAGCTTGCTACTAATTGCCAGACTGAAAGATCAACCTTTGTCTTCTGTAATTGCTTGAGCAAATGATCAGTGGATTCATCTTCGTTGTCATTTGGTGTGATGACGTTGGTTGGACCATTTTGAGTAGTGCTTTGATCTGGACGACCCGAACGAGTTAGGTGGTCCACATCTTAATCTTCACCATTTTGGACTATTTCTTTGACTAGGGAGTTTTCAATGAGATACTCGTCCTCATCATCGTCGGCCCAAACTCCATTGATTGCAGCTAGTTCCCTCATTCTCATGATATCATCTTCTAGTCGTATGATTTGGTCGACTAGTTTATCAACTACGGTGACTATTTCTTGCATAGTAGCATTCTGAGAGAAGATTAGTGGCACATGTTCTTCGGGTGTTGCGTTGGGATCATGTAGAGTCGTTACCACGTTTTCTAATTCCCAAACTTGCCTATCTACACTCTTTGCCCATGCGATGAAGTCGGAAATGGTAGGGGAGATAGTAGAGTAGGACCCTTCATTCTCGATTGCATGAATTTCATTTTCGATTGGAGAAATGAGGTGTGAGCAATCTAAGGTAGATTCATCACTTGTGATCACTAGAACTCCAAGAGGATTCTGAGTGTTGTTGGGTTTACCTCCCGGTGGTATTGGTAGTCGACCATCTTCAATTATGTCTTGAAGCACGTTTTTCAACTTGTAGCATTTTTATGTGTCCTGCCCCTTGCCCCTATGGTATTCACAGTATGAATTCTCGTCCCAGAACTTGGATTTCCTTTCGGGTTCGGGAGTAGGTCCAATGGGTTGGAGTTTACCTTGCTTCATTAGCCTTTTTAGGGCGTTGGAGTAAGTGTCCCCAAGGTTTGTGAATTTCCTTGGTGGGGTACTTTTCTTGGATGGCTCGAGAAGGTTAACTTCATCGGTCTTGCTAGTGGAACCGTATGAACGACTTGTGGAACCTTGGTATCCTCGACCTACCGTTTTGGACAAGAGTCCTTTACGGATGTCATCCTCTATCCTTGTCCCTAGTACGGTTAAGTCCTTGAAAGTCTTGATGTTTTGGTATCTCAAATGATTGGCATAGATGGGTTTGAGATTATCCACAAACTTCTCCACAAGAGTAGCCTCATCCGGGCGTTCAACTAGTTGAGTGCTAGTCTTCCTCCACCTACTTAGGAAGTCGGTGAATCCTTCTTTGTCATTTTGGGTAAGAACCTCTAGAGTGCGCATGTTAACTTGGATCTCGGCATTATCCGCATATTGTTTCGAGAATTCGATTGCGGCGTCTTCCCAAGTAGCGACCTTCTTGTGATCTAAAGAGTAGAACCATTGCCTCGGGATGGTGTCAAGAGATGAAGGAAAGATCCTTAAGAACATCTCGGGTTTGATGCCTTTGATAGACATGTAATCTTTGAAAGCGCGGATGTGGTTCAAAGGGTTCTCATGCCCCTTGAACTTAGGGATATACGTCATACTAAAGTTAGTTGGCAATTTGGAATTGACGGCCTCATACTTGCGATTGTTCTCCCTATAAATGTCATCGCCCTTAAGGTACATCAATTGCTCCTCTAAGTATTGGAGTCTTTTCTCAGCTACAGTCATCCCCATGAGAGGATTTTCATCCTTGGATTCGTTGTCAGAGTCACGTAGTACTTCACTTTCATGAGGAGGCAATCTTCCCTTTACGGCATAGATACGGCCCTCGATGAGCTCAAGGCGGTCATAGGTTTGTTCTTGGGTAGTTTCATTTGGGCTAGCGCGGCTAGGATTCGATCATTACCATCTTGAAGTTGGTGGAGATTTGTTTCATATCTTGATCCGGGCATCTTGAAAACTGGATAAGAGATCGGTGACGAATCAAAACAGGATCGACCATTCTAACACACTTGCTAAAAGAAGAAATGTTTTGACTCGTGAAGTGGGTGTGTGCCACTTGTGTTGAGTGAGCTTTGAAGAAAGACAAGGTTTTTGAAAATGTGGTCCTAATCAACTGTAGTGTAGTTGTAGGAGTGGACTCGAAGTGAGGTTTTGAAATGGGTTTGTGGCCCGAATTTTGACACGACAAACGGACAGAGTTTTGACCTGATTTTGCGCTAATTAGAAGCCTATTTCAAAATTCTTTGTTTGAAAAGGGTTTTGATTTTTGAAAAATCGTCATGGTTTCGTTTAGAAATGTTGATCACGTAAGGTATACACATTTATACAAGCATTATAACGGGATGCTGAGTGCATTTAAAAGGGTTTTGGTTTAAAGGGTGGGTTGCCATACCGAACCATCAAACCCGAAGTCTGTGGAGAGACTCGTACCAAACAAGAGTAAGGCCGATTCCTAGTCCATTTCCTCAAGTAGTGAAGGCCCTTGATACAAACAAGAGTAAGCATCATGGTATGGATGACGTCAATCGCTATCCATCCTTAGGCCCAAATAAGAATTAGGACCGTTTAGACGGGACGATTGGTCGAATGGGTTGGGTTGGGCCTAGGAAGGCCGAATAAAACGGTCTAGGAAGACCGAGTTATGAAAACCGACAATTGTCTTGTACAAACTATTCCCTAACCTTGTTCAAGTTTCACCCTTAGCTACATGTAAGTGTATTATCCCCAGGAGTCGCCAAAGCGTGTGGACGGGCCCACGGGGCGCTTGGGTTGGAAAAGAGAAACAAGCGTTTGCATTTTTGTATAAAGTCGCCACCAATTTTTATGGGAAATTGGAACCGTTCGAATACCTCGTGTCATGTCAAGACACAAAGTAGAGACATGAACACTAAGCAATCGTTACCCTTAGCATTCTATGTCTAGAATGACTCTCGTGGATGCCAATGAACACGGGTGCTCACGAAGATCTGGAGTAAGGGGTGAGGGTACATATTAGGAAGCTCTTTTGATCGAACACCTAATCCCGCCCGCCTCGATAGCGTCCTCTACTAATGATTAGGGAAGTTATTCATACTTGATATATCGTCGGCTATATGCATGCAATGCAACATCCAAGTTTTAATCCTAACATGTGAAGATTTAACTAAGTCGGTGAACAATTAATTAGCACACAATTAGGTCGAAGTGGGATTTAATGCTCATTTACATGCGAAAACATACAAATGATAAAAGAAATACAATAATTATAAATTACAATAATGAAAATTACAATAATTACATTGGATTAGGCGATTTATGTCGAAAATACATTTAAAACGGATGATTTGAGAAAAAGAATAAAAGAATGAACGATCAGGAATTAGCGTGATAATACGATTAATAGTTAGTTAATACGTAAACAAATTAAACTAGGTCAAGGCAGAAACGGAGTTCAGGGACAGAACTCAGCCAGGAACAGGCGCAGCAGAGCTGCGTCCTTTGGAATAGGCGCAGCAGACGCTGCGTCTGTTCCTTGGCTCAGTTCTGGCTGTGAAGCCGTAATTGCAAGCCGTTAATGTTAATTGGTGACTTTAATGATTGATTACGATATTTACTCGGATGAAAGTGATTAATAGGTTATTTAACATACGAATGGGTCATAAAAACAGTAAAACATGGATGAGACGGAATTAAACGAATTATCATAAGATGGAATAATGATAGAAGTGAAAAATATTAATGAGTCAAACAAATTAAATCAATTAATTAAGTTAGATACGGTGGATTAACGACGAATATGCGATAAATACAATAAAAGACAGATGAAAACTATATCAAAGACGAATTCCAGAAACCCAATATTGACGAATTTAATCTCTACAACCCGGAATTGAATTTAATGACGAAAACCCGCAAACATTGGATTATTTGGGATTTAAGTCGGATTAAAATATGTTAATGATGATGAATTATGATATACATGTGAATCTAATGTGCTATGATGATGAAGAATTAACAAAACAAACGAAACAAATAAGAAAAACATGACGAATAACAGAGGACGAACGAAGAAGAAAGGAAGCAGGAACTGCGGCAGCCTCACGAAGAGGCGCAGCAGGAACTGCGCTCCTTCGAAGAGGCGCGGCGATTCTTTGCGTCCTTTCTCGACGGTTATCTACTGGAAATCCGTAAAAAAGAGGTTTTAAAGCACGGTTTTAGAAATCGGTTTTAATGGTATTTTCGACATAAACCTTACAATTGATGATACAATAATTAAAAACAACAAATAAATAAGGATTATACACCCTCAGACTTACATGTTGACGAAACGAGAAGGACTAAGATATCGATTAGTGATGCTCGACGCGAATGCAAAGAAAGTGCCCTCGTAAGAGGAAAACGATTAAGTTAATTAAGTTGATTGATGTGTAGTTGGTCAAATTGGTCGGTCATGCAAACGGGGAGGCTGGTACTCAGAAGGATCCGAGCTTACGTGGTCGAAAGTTCAAGCACGTAGGCGCCAAAAAGTAAGAACAAAGTCTAGAATGCAAAGGGAGAAGAGAAGGGCGGACACTCGCGTGAGAAATATGAGGAGCGAAGGCTCCTATTTATGCTAATCACACGGAGGAATTAGGGTTTCGGAGACTCTTTGGAAGTGAATCTCGGAAAGATGTGAAAAAGATACGAGAAATACGCAGAAAAGGGCCTGGGAAGAGGCGCAGTAGCCACTGCGTCTCTTGGAAGAGGCGCGACACTGCTTGCGTCTGTTCCCAAGGGGTTTCCTCTGCGGAAGAAAGATTTCCGTGTTTGAGTTATGGTAGGACGGAAATAATTCGGTTTTCCTTAATATCTTATGTGAATATTACGGGAAATTGTTTACTAAAAGATAAAATTTATGAAATATGGAATAGAAATATCAGGAACATTCCGAACATTCGACTCGGGATTTAACGGTTATCGAGAAAATGGAGACGGTTTTAGGCCCGGACTCCGAATGTACTCTAATTACTGTCAAAACGACCGTATCCGGACGTAGATGACAACTAAGAGGTAGACATTAATATCTGAGCAATCACTTGACGATAATCTTACGAATTGTCACAAATCGTTCCGCGTATCAAACATGCGGCCCAATCATCACCGGGTGGTTTGCGAGGGGTGCAGAAACGACGTATCTACACCCTTATCAATATAACTCGGTGGATTAACGTTTTAATCGATTCTACTTTTAGAACTCTTGGTCGATAAAATTACATTAACATTTATCTTTAGCCCAAAACACATCCGACAAGGGCACGGCGTGGCCGATAAAACCCTTATCAAAAACTTTTGTTGAGTTCAATCCAAATTTCGAATAAATGTGTCCATGATCCAAACCCACATTAACTTGGGCACGGTGTGGCCGATGAAACCCTTATCAACATGAATTCGGTGGATAGACATTTATCACCCACTTCCCCTACGTAACAAGGTTTGTACCCCGGTGTGGCCGAGTGCACTCCCTCACGAAATAGGTTTTCATGGTTTCTACTTTTTGGTAAGGCTATGTCTCAATTGATTATTTTAGCGAGAGGTCATGTCAATTTATTATCTATCACGTTTTAAGTGAACTAAAGCGGTGAACTACGATAATTCAAATTGACACGGTCGATAAACTCGATTAAAAATGACAATGCATGTTTTAGTTATGGCGATTTAGCGATGCATGCAACATATAAATAAAATACAAAACATAAATTAAATCCAAGTATGGCCTTCCTAAAATAGAAAATCTAATTAACTATTACATATTCGGAAACCAACTCCATTGGTCCCTTGAACTTCGGTTTTGGCACGCATCTCGAGGTAACACCGTCTTTATGTATCACCTTCTTGAGTGACACCGTCTTCAAGGAACTCCGAAATAAATAAATTACATAACAAATTACATAATTTCCTATTATACATTTGTAATTAAAATAAAATAAATCTACTAAATTACAAAACGGTGATACGAGATCACAATAAATTACAACCGAATCGATATTCCCATACATTTCGAGTAATATCAATTAAAAACTAAGGCCATACTAAGTAAAATTACATAATTCAAAAAATATATAAAATAAAATTATGACAATCATAAATAAAATGCAGCATTATAATATGTATGAACATGCCCAATTTTATGCTAAATCGCCTTTAAGGAGCCAATATCGTATATTAAACGGTTTTTACGGATTTGCGTGATTCAACCTTTTAAAATCACTATAAATTACATAAAATCATATTTATGCACAAGTTAATTACCCTAACCAACTTAGGACTCAAAATTAGTGTCCACTAACTATTTGACTATAATTAACTTATATTTCTTAAAATTGTTCATTAGTGGACTCAAAATTACAATAAAAATGCTATAAACTTCAAATAAACTTCAAATAAATCACAAAAATCACATTTTAATGCCATCATTATATAAAATGAACAATAAAAATCCATAAATTAACCAAAAAATCCTAAATACATTTTAGGACCAGAAACTTTAACATGCATAATTTATTTCGTGATATATCATAATAACACAAATTTATAAGTTTTATATGTTAATCGTATAACTCGGAAAAACTATAACCAATTTGCATGCAAACAACCTAAGGCTCATGATACCGCTTGTTAGAAATCTATATCTCATTACTTAACATATTCATATATGTGATGATTTAGTTTAGTCATAAAATTAAACATTGATCTTATGCATGCAAACAATAATAAAAATAAGGAAGAAATCATCAACCCTTACATTGATATTTCGGATTTTTGGGCACAAGTGAGTTCTCCTATCACTTGTTCTTGAGCTCTCCAAATATTGGATGAACAAGGATTCAAGTGTAGAATCCCTCCCAAGGATTAATACCCAAGGTAATCTCTTAATAAAATTAATATTATTATTACTAGAACAATATTAATTTAAATAAAATTGACCAAAATATTATTTTGTTCTCTTAATATTTCGGCTAAGAGAAGTGAGAAAGAGGAAGAATTTTATCTCTCTAAAACTCTTATTTGTAGGTGGTTGAATAAAATGAATGAATAAACTCATATTCAAGTAGTGTATATTAGGTAAAAATTAGAGAAAAAAACCATGGTTTTTCTCTTCACAAAACCGGGTAGAGGGAGGGGTTTTTAGGGCCAATGCATGAGAAAGGTGCTCTTCACAAGAGGCACTAGGTTTGCATGGCTAGGTTTAGGCAAAAATGATTATGTTTACCACTAAGTTAATTAACATAATATTTTCCTAATACTCCCACTAATTTCGGTCCATATAAAGATAAAATGGATTCCATTTTATCTTTGTCAATTTGTCAATTTGTCACATGTCACATGTCATGTAAAATTGTTATGTATTTTTAACATATTAAAAATTAACACATTAATAAAAATACGTCATATACAAAATTGACTTAGTAATTCATAATTACTTGTACCAAAATATTTTACCAATTATAAATCACAACATCTTGTATTTATAATAAATTATTCATTCAAATGCAATCGTTTCCTTAAACAATAATTTCATCTAAGTAATAAAACAATTCGATCACTTAGACCGTATCTTATTTAATCAGATTATAATGAGATACGTAAATATTACTTCCAAAATCGTCCGTCAATTTTAAGTAATTTAATTAACCCGTATCGTCATACGATCAATTAAATAATCAATTAAGAGTGTTACCCTTTAGGTATGACCTAAGGGGATCAACTGATCATCACCGTCGCACGACAGTAATGTCAAACTCTAGTCAGCCAATCAATACCGATATGTGTGGACCAGTTGACAGTAAAATATTACTTCCCAATTGTATTCTTTAGAATGAGATTTAAACATGTGATCATCATGATCAACAATTGTGATCGCATTATTGTCGGAGGACACATATTCCAACAGCATACAGATAAATCCCACAGGTTAGCCGTGACCGTGACTGTGACCGTGGACCACCAGGGTATGACCGGACCTCCGTTTGACAACCAGTGACCGGCGGGAATGAGAGTTTGAAGGGGTTGTTGTATGGGTGGTTGCTTATGCGGTTTACACGGATTTTGGACCCTTTAATGTGCACGCCTTGACCTGGGGTTGGTAGGGTGGTTTCTGGGTGGTTCGTGCGGTGGGTTGCCGGAATTGTGAAATAGGGCAAGTTTATTATTTAAACACGATGGAACGGTTTATACACGTTGCTTTGACTTGTTGGACTCGAACTGGGATTGGTTGGCTTATGGGTGGTTAGTCGACCACTTTGGGGTGGTTGTGAGTGGTTGTTGTCAGGGTTTGTGCGACGGCTTGTCGAAAAAACGCGAAACAGGGGAGAGGTTATAATGGTGTTGTTGTCGGCTTTTGGTGGGCTGTTCTGGGTTGTTGTGGCAGGTGGTGGAACCACCGTGGGTCAAGGGAGACCACGGTGGTGGCCACGGGCTGCCATGGTGGTGGTAAGGGTGGTGAGTGTGTGTTTGTGTTATTGTTGTGTCGGGTTTGGGGAGGCTGTTTAGGGAGCGTTTAGGAGGGTTGCTGGGGAAGGTTTAGGGGGTGGTTGGTGGTTGTCGGGATGCGCCATGTTGCGAGCTTGAGAGGGCAGGCAGTGGTGGAGTCATTGGTGGTCGGTGGTGTCGGGAAAAGGGGGGTTGAAGGAAGGGTGTGTACATGGTTGTAAACGTGTATGTTGTATGGGTGTTGTTCACGTGATTACGTGGGTTTTGGGTATTGCTTTATGGGTTTGGGTTTTATTTATCTGAGTCGGGTTTTTAAGTTGGGTTTGACTCGGGTTTGTATTTGAATCCGGTTTTTAATATTGTAGACCTTTAATAATAATAATAATTAATTAATTTGAATAATGAATATAATTTATAATTATTAAATAATACTGGAATGTAATAATTAATAATTGATGGAAAGTTATAGTATTTATGTTAGGTGACGATTTGTGAAGATATTATAATCCGGTTCGGTTGCTTTAATTATTTGCACCGCTTTGAGCTGCTTTTTTGGAGTTGCTTGCCAGGTAGGATAGCTACTCAATCACTTTAATATTTACTGGAATGATATTATCTGATTGTATTGGTTGAATTATTTGGAATTGTGACGGATGATATATGATTGTTGGTTGGTTGTATTGAGATGATTTGATTTATAATTACCTCAGCTCGTGACTGAGATGATTTGATTATTGACTACCTCAGCTCGTGTCTGAGATGAATTATACTATTGGTTTCCTCAGCCTCGTGTCTGAGATGGTAAGAATGTTGTATAGCTCAATTGTTTGCGTATCATATCATGAGCACTTGCATTGGTTTCCCCAGGCTGGTTCTGCAGGACTTGTCTCTGGGATGTTATTGAGATTACCCCGGCCAGGGATTGGCGGCATGAACGGGAGCGTCGGAGGATTGATCATGAGCATGCATTGCATTTATTATTGTTCTTGTATCCATTTATTGTTGTTGTTTGGCTACTCCTACTCAACCTCGTGGTTGACAGTATATTCGTGAACACCTGTGATGAACCATAATGGGGAGCAGAGTTGACAGGTACTAAAGATTAGTTGACTTGGGAGCTTATGGGATGCGTGAGGACTTGACCAATCTACCTAGAAGTCTAGACCACTTAGATTATTTAATCACTTTATTTATTTCCGCTGCAAGTTGTATCTTATTTTATATTAAGTTTTGTTTGGTTAAGTTGTAATAAACATGTAATCGCTAAGTTTTAATTTAAAGTACTTTGGTGAGTTGGACTTTGTTATTCACTACCTCAGAAAACCGAGATGGTAACAGTCCTATTTATCTAGGAATGTCTAGCTAAAGACTCTTAGATAAATGGAGGTGTTACACGTAATGCCGAAATTTCGGCTGACGTTGCTTTTTTTTGATTTCAGGCGAGTGTTATGGGGCTTCTAGGCCCGCTGGGTGCTTGGCTAAGGCCTTGGAGGAGGTGGGACGGCTGTCATTCTGTCTTTGTCCTGTTGTGCTTTGTCCTGGTTGCCTTTGTACAGCCTTTGATCACGTGTTGATCATTGGTTATTGTCTGCAGAGATTCGGACGTCTGATGACTGGGGTTCAATACCAGGGCGTCGCGCTACGTTGCTGCTTTCAATCGTCGCTGAGTTCTGATGGTTGGGGATTAACATCGGGGTGGCACCCTATATCATGGCTCTTACTTATCGCTGAATTCCGATGAGTTGGGGTTAACGTCGGGGCAATGCATTGTGTCACAATTCCTGATCGCCATGTCGCCTGAAGTTTGCCAGACACTGTTTTCTTTTTTTCTTACGGAGTAGGAAAGAGGGGTTATCATCATGGTAACCACCTCCGCTTCCGCTGTTACACCCTTTTTTTCATGTTGTTCCCTTTCTTTTCTGGTTAGAAGGAGAGGGAGTGCTTAGTTCTGTAGGTGGCAAATAGCCCCTAGTTCATTGTTTTAGGCCAGTGTCTGTATGATAAATACTCGCATCAGATCCTATTTGTATGGTCAGTCATTTGTATCTAACGTGTGTTGATGTATTTTGCGTAAGGCGGATTTTTTGTATGTGTTTTTGGTTTGTAGTTTGCATGTGTTTGGCTTTTTTTGTGTTGTGTTTCGGAGAAGCGCGGTCAATGGCTGATTCCTCATTTGCTTCGACATTTGTTCCTGCATCGTTAGTGTAGAAAACAGGCAACAGTAAGCGCATACGCATACACGTAGACATGCAAGGTATTTGTTGAAAACAAAAATAAACACGATCACTCGAAGTTCAAATTGAAATTGTTTTAAAAATGAATTTTGAAAATTCCGCGACAAGGCCTCACGTTTGGATTTTTTCAAAAGGAATTGTTTTGAAATTTCGAGAAATTAATTCGTGTTTGAATTAAATCGCATCGAATTTTGCCAAAATTGATTTGCATCTCGAAAATTAAAACTCAAACCGCCATGGATGAATTTCAAAAGGGATTTTGTGAGTGTGTTAATTTTGATTTTTGCGAGATCAAGACTCGAATTTGCCAGAGGGTTTTGAGAAAAATTGATGTTATGTTATCAATTTTGATTTTTGTGGAAATGCGAAAATTTTTGGACATTTTTGACTGACATGGAAACGATCCGTCGCAGATCAGGCCAACTAGTCCTTCCCCCCCTACAAAAAGAAGAGAAAACCCGTATGTTTAAAGCTGCGTCATAGAAACCGTGTCGGATTTCGTAAAACCTGAATCCAAGGAAATGTGAGTGTGAGAAAATACAAAAATTTCCGGATAGGCCTGAAGAGGCGCGATCCTTAAGGCGAGAAAAACGATGCGTCAGAAAGAAGCAAAACTTGACAAGGACAAGTGAAGGTGCGGATTCTTAGAATCAGCCCAAACAGGCGCGAGCCGCTGGGCGATGCAAGGGAGCTCCCCTTTTTTCGGAAAAAGGTGCTGATTGTTTTTTATAAACATGGATGTTTGTGCTTCATTGTTTCATCATCCGAAACACGAAAAACATCTCTACGAAAATCTTCTCTTCTTCTTCCACAAAATAATTCATGGATACTTTCGAAAGTAGGTTGCGACTTTGGTGTCGAGATTTATCGCCACCCGAGAAGTATCAACTCATTGTAATGGGAGTTGGTCAATTGTTGGTGCTCCGTCAAGTTATGGCGCAACCCTCGTTCCTTGAAACATGCTCTCATTTTTGGGATTCGAAACATCATGTTTTCGTTTTCCTGATAGGTGAAATTTTCCCTGTTGCCAAAGAAGTGGGTGCTATTGGAGGGTGACCGAGTTGTACTCCGATGCTTCCTCTAACTCGGTTGTGTTATAATGAAAAGTTTCGTTCTATGTTGGGCTTGTCGACAAGCCAAGTGAACTTCCTCATTGCTCCTCATGGTGTTGACATGTTGGGTCTTATCAACATCTTCTCAAACCGCTTGGATGTCAACATCTCGGAGGTGGCTAAGAGAAGGGCTCTTTCCTTTTGCCTAGTGCATGCTTACCTCCTTGTTGATGCCTTGAAGAAGTAGGGGCCACGGTGGTATGGTAGCATGACCCTTGTGCATGTTGTTGGGCAAATGGAGCACGGGTGGGATCCATCGTGGTTGGTGCTTGGCGAGATCGTCCAGGCTTTGGACAAGAAGGGTTCTTGTGGAAAGCCCTTTATTTGGATCTTCAAGGATCCTCCAAGTATGGCTCATGTAGAGGCTAAGGTATGTTGAGCCTCCGGTTGATGCTTCTTCCTACTCCTTTCATCACCTTACTATGAGGAAGAAGTTGTATTCGGAGAGCTTTACGTCCACTGAGGCCTATTGGACCTCGAAATTGGTGGAGGAGGGCAGCCCTCATATCCGTTGGGTGGTGCCATGGTGGCACTTGAGATCCTTTACGGGGTTGCCCGCTCCGGCCGCTTGTTCTTGCTCTTTTATGGTTGTGGGCTTGAAGGTTGCTTCGTTCATTTATCCGAAAAGGGTTATGCGGCAAATGAGACGCCAACAAAATATGCCCGTTCAAGACACTCTCATCCAAGAGAGCGTTTGTTGAAACACCGAGCTTGTGGAGGTTTACGAGAGGTGGTGGGCCACTCGGCCGACATGGGACGTACCAAACCCCGCTTCAACGACATGAGTAACTCCCCCTTATGTCAAATGGTCAAGAGCTCGAACCTTGGAAGAAAGGTCAAAGTTCGGCAAAGATGAATTCGTCGACTTGAAGCATAGGGAGGTTGGCAAGACCAACCGTGCCTTATTTCACGACTTTTCCGATGACGTTAGCCTGGATGCGGTGAGGCCACCGAAGAGGAGGAGCTTGGGTCCCAAAGAGGCGGTGAGCCGCATGTGGGCTCGACTTGGGCCGAGTATGAGGTCTTGTAAGAGACCGGATGCCGTTGTGGATCCGTTGAGGATCCGTTCCGAAGAGGAAGCCCATGCTAGGCGGGCTAGCCAGAATAACAAGGGGAAGATGTACCTCGAAGGAAAAGGGAAGGGTAGAATGGAAGAGTGAAGACCTCCATTACCTATTTTTTTATTATGTCTTATTAGAATTTATGTGTTTTTATTATGTTGTATTAGCTATGTATTCACTACAACAATTTAGCACTTGGGCCACGGTTAAATACGTGGCGCAAGTGCAAAATTCCCGTGGCTATAAAGCTTTTCCACGGAAAAATAGTCGTGACGCAAGTGGCCATGGCAAAATTTTAGCCACGGAAAAAACTGCAACGTGGCTAAAATTATTTATCTTTCCACGATAATTCTCGTGGCTAAAATGTCGTGGCTAAACCAAACTCCCGTGGCTAAAATTGTTTTAGCCACAAGGTTATATCGTGGCTAGATATAAACACACCCGTGGCTAAACACTATTAGCCACGAAAAACTAACGTGGCAAAAAAGACTCCCGTGACTAAAAATTACTAGCCATAAATATTTTTGTGACAAAATTTAAAATTCTCGTTGCTAAAGTAGTAATCAATAGATATCAACGTGACTATTAAGTATTTCATATGGCTATTCATTCATTAGATAGACGAATATTTTGTGAGATAGGTTGTATGCTCGTAGAAAGAAATAATATTTGATTTATCTATTAATCAAAGTGTAACATCCTTCTCATTTAGAAGGACTGATCAAGTGCTGAAAAACTTGAATATTGTCAAATACATGGCTCCCAAAAAAAATATACAAAAATTTGATATACAAAGTTGTGCACTAAAAGGGTACTCTATAAAAGAAATATCCGTCGTATAGATGTAGTGGTTGTTTCTTCAGATGTAGACGTTTTTGCTCCGCATTTGTATATCCGCCAACTAAAGAAGGCCAACTTAAAACCTAATACAAAAAAGAAAATACTTTTAAATAAAATAGATAAATTCAGTGGGTCCCTCGCCCCATCTTGTGAGAGGTCTCTCAATAACGCTATTTAGAGACCGTCTCTCTGGAGTGTTTGTGTTTAAAGGTAGGGTTTAATTTTTTTTTTAACTTGATAATAAGGACAATATTAAAGTAACCTTAATGAGAATGTCCGATTGCAAATGACATGAATAAATTCTCGAGTTTCTCAAGCCACGCTTTATTATTAGCTGAAATATTTTCATCCATTATTGTTTTAAATCAGGAAGGTACCTAGAAGTCATTGAGTAAAGTTAGCAGCACATCGTTCATCGTCCATGTTGAGAGAGTTGTCCTCCACATAAGGTACAAAAGCACCTAGTGTCAAATAATGGGGAAGAAACAAAACATCATCATATGAAAAATATTGTAGAAACAAGGATAAAATATTTTATTGAAAAAATGACAAGATAATTTTACTAAAGTATCCTGCACAGAAGGTGATATGAGACCGATTGAGTTCCAGATGACAAAACGGTATGTCTATTATCAGCTGCAATAACACAATATATATTAAATACAATAATAACCAACCACTGATAGGTACATACAGTAAGATATAAAAAACTTACACACCCTCATCTAGCTCTATTACCTCCTTGATTCGATGAGTCACAAAATTGTGAGTGAATTCAGTAAAGTAGGAGTAACATACTAATATTTAACAAAACCACACTATAGCCAAAGACCTTCTCTTATCCAACTAAAGTTTCAGAATCACGTCTATTTCACAAGTAAACACGTGTGCTCCAACAATTATTAGAACCTGAGATTTAAGATAACAAAACTTGTAGACATACTCATTACTTATCTGAAATGAACTTATAGGGGCCACGAAATTTCACAAGTTCTAACTGATGATCAATATTTTTTGCAACATTTACATAAATTCAGATAAACCACACAAGAATGGCTTAAAATCACATTAATAGCTTGGATTTAAGAGCTTAGAAACTCAAAACAAAAGCTTTAATGTTTAAACCACTGAACACAACAAACAATAATCAAAAGGGCATGTCCAGCTTATCAAAATTAGTATTCAACAACTTTATTTATCAGAACTACCTAGGCAAGCACAAACTCTAAGCTATTCAACGGCTTAAAGACACACACCCAAAATTGGGCAAGTTATTTACCAAGGGTATGCACTGCTTGAACGGAACTTTAAAAGTATAAAATTTCATCATAGTAGTAAAGAGTTGGAAGACACATTTTCTCAAACAGTTGGTGTGCAAATTTAATTCCACCATTCTAAGCCAAATAACACATTTCATCGAATTGGTGGTGTGCACTATGTCGTAACCCATTTTTCAAATAGGCAAAATCAAAGTGATCACCTAGAATAGAATGTTCATCAACAAAATTTAAAGATGATCGCCGATGAATACGTATTTCATGAAAGCAAAATTATAAATTGGCAGGGTAGATGGAACGACTGAACGAGAGAAACACCCAAAATTAAGTCAACCACCCTACACATTTCATCCAAAAGTACAGTTAATACAAACTATATCATTTACGATTTATGATTCGCATTCCCCAATTCCCAACTTCCAATTTACAATTCACAATTCGCAATTCACAGTACACAATACGCAATGCGCGATACCGAATTCGCAACCCCCCAATTCACAAATAACCATTTACAATTCACAATATAAGAGTAATTTAATTGAATACAAGAGATAAACAACTTACTAGTGTCCCATAAGTTCGTCGTGTGCACTGAATGCGTAGACGGATAAAGCAAAAGCGAGTAAGAGGAGAATAAGGGTTTGGTGAGTCATGAAATTAATAAGGTAGTTCTTTGTTTTTTGCAAAGGTGTATTTGTGGGTGAGAATAAGTCTTTTTTTTTTTTTTTTTTTTTCTGCAAATAGCATTGTACTAATTTGTGGGTGAGACCGTCTTGTAATAATTAACTTTAAGATTATATAATTTAATAATTTATATAATTTAATAAGTAAAACTTATTTTTTGTATTTTTCGTTACCCTTAAATGCTTATAATTAGACCTGGCAATGTGACACCTCGTGTTTTGAATTTATTTTGTGACACATTTTCATGTTTTGAATTAGTTTTATCATACATTTTGATAAGTATGATACGGTTTGATAATAATTAAGTAAGTTAATTATGTAGCAATGGTCATAAGTTGGGAAAGGCTCATTTGTGCGGATGTTTATAACTGTTGTTGTAGTAGTTATGGCCGAACTTCGGTACGAAGTTCATTTTAAGGGGGAAAGATTGTAATACCCCGTAATTTAATACTAATTTATGAGAAAAATTTATATAATTTAAATAATTAATTAATGAGATTTCTAGTAATAGTTGCGAGAAAGACGGTAATTAAATAATAAAATAAGTAAGCAAGTCGGGACTTGGGTTTAGCTTGTGATAAGGCCTTGGCCGTGTGATATGGATATGGACTGATTATATTAGGCCTAGTATGAGTAGTAGTCGGGATTTAAAGCGGGATTTAATAATAAAATAATAAATATAATAATAATTTGGTAATTCCTAATAATAATTAGAAAAGGGCAATAGTTTTCTAATTGGCCTCATATACTCCCCAAACCTAGACTATAAATACTTAATAAATCTGAAAAGTAATTCATAAAAGAAGAGGAAGGAGATTTAGAAGACGGAAGAGCGATTAGCGATAAAAAGGTAAGATGTCTTATGAATTAATTAACTCGTATTTTATTTAATTAAAATCGCATAATGTAACCTTGGCCGTATAACTTGACCATGCCGTGACCTGACCCACCGTGACTTCTGCCGTGGACCGTCTCAACCTCATTGGACCTACTGTTGACCGACGTTGACTAACCTAGGCTGGGGACAAGGGTGGTTGTCGTGGTGGTTGGGTAATTTTGTCGTGTTGATTTGACACGGGTTTCGAACCCCTTTTGGACGAGTCTTGAACGAAGTATGGCAGGGTTGTGACGGGGTGGGTTAGTCGACCTTAACGGAGGTGATGGGGTGGTGGCAGCCGGCGATTGGTGTCGTTGGTGGCGAAAACAGGGGAAGAACAGGTGACGGGTTCGTGCGTGGTGGCTACCTTAAGACGAATTTCGTGGCCGCATTACTGACTGTACCGGGGAAGGGGGACCACCCATGGAGTCACCGTGGGACATAGGTGTCAACGGTGATGGCCAGAGGTGGTAGTGGTGGCCGTGGTAGTGTTGGCGAGGAGTATGCGGTGTTGGTTGATGTCGGGTTTTCGGTAATTGGTAGTGTTTGTGGTTGTTGTTGCTAGGGCGGGAGTTTGTGGGTTGTAGGGAATGGCTAGGCTGGTGGTTTGTGGTTGTCGGGATACGCCGTGGTTCGAGATAGGAGGTGGCAGGCTGTGTGGTGGTGCTAGGTGGTCGGTGGTGTCGTGTATGGTGAGTGTAAAGGGTGAGGTACACGGGATAAAACCATAGATGGGGTTGTGTGTTTGGGGTGTTCCGTGGGTGACGTGGGTGTTGCGTGGGTTTACAACAATTTTAAATTGTTTATTATTAAGACGGGTTGTTTACGTAATATTTTACACGAAAAAATAATATAACGTAAAAAAATTATAATCGATTAAATTATGATAATGTATTGGATAACAATAAATATATTATTTATCTATAGGTGACAGACTTGTGGAACGGGTTTGTTGAAGAATATTTTTAGTAGATTGCATATATTATTCGGAATTGCTTGCCAGGTAGGAATTTCCTACTCAACTCGGGTTTTATTGTTCAGTGAATGAATGTTTTAATGTGACGATTTATGAGGTTAAGGTTAATATTGTGATTCATTATTGGAAGTAGAGTAATGGAGTATGTTAAGATGTTGGTTGAGATTAAGACGGGATTGTTATTGAGTTTTTGTTGTTGGGTTATATTTGGTATGGAGAGTTGATTATTCAGCTGAGCATAACACAGAGTGTATTACTGCCAGTTGTGCATAACAAGTGATTGTTACTGCCAGTTGCGCATAGCAAGTGATTGCTACTGCCAGATAGTTGTGCATAGTAAGTGATTACTACTGCCAGTTATGCATAGTACAAGGATACTACTGCCAGTTGAGCATGGTACGCAAGTACTACTGCCAGTTGAACATAGCACGGTGTTAAGGGAGTTGTGCTACTGCCAGTGACGTAAGTGAGTTGTACGGATGAAGTGATGAGAATACGAAGGATGTCTATTTTGGGTTGGATTATTATTGTTGTTTACTTTATTCCTAGTCAACCTCGCGGTTTACTGTGTATTCGTGAACATCTGCGGTGAACCATAATGGGGAGCAGATTTGACAGGTACTAAAGATTAGCTGACTTGGGAGCTATGGGATGCGTGAGGACTTGGCCAACCTACCTAGAAGTATAGACCACATAGATTATCTAATTATTTTATTTATTTCCGCTGCGAGTTGTAATTATTTTATATTAAGTTTTAAGTTGGATTAAGTTGTAATAAACATGTAATCATTAAAGTTTTATTTAAAGTACTTTGGTGAGTTGTACTTTGTTATTCACTACCTCGGGAAAACGAGATGGTAACAGTTCTATTTATTTGGGAATGTCTAGCTAAAGGCTCCTGAATAAATGGGGGTGTTACAAAGTGGTATCAGAGCGGGTTCTTTCTTGGTCAGGTGTTGAGATCATCATATCTTAGCACCGCTGATTTCACTTTTAAAACATTTCTTAACTTTTTGTGACGCAAACTGTTTCTAATTTTAAAGTTCGAGGGCGAACTTTGTTTTTAACGAGGGTGGAATGTAATACCACTCAAATTTTAAAGTAGTATTTTTGATTTCGAAATAGCACTCAAATTTTAAAGGAGTATTTTTGATTTCTAACTTGAACTTCGGGGACGAAGTTCCTTTTTTGGGGGAAAGATTGTAATATCCCAAATATTTATATGTTTTAACTATTAAGTTAATAAAAATAAGATGGCTTCAAAGTCGTTTTATCTATTTAATAGGGTTTAACCTCTTTATTTATCCATTCGGTTTTTGTCTCTCTTCTTTAAAGCGCCGCCTAACTCAATTGTTTATTTCTTGTTAATCAACGATTTGTAACCTTGTCCTTCTCTGCCATGTTTCCTATGCCATACTATTTACATCATTAGTCTACCATGGTCGTCATAATCATCATTCAATATCTATTATAATGCTCATATGAAGCATTATGTTCCCGTATCAAAATTTGTCACGCTTTCCTCGCGAAATTCCGTCTGATCTATGCTTCTTTAGTCCGCCATCCTCTTGCTCCTGTTTTTATTTGTCGGTCCTTTTCCTGTAGCGATTTTAAATCAATATGAGGTAACACGATTCTACCGATCCTATTATCATTAGTATTGTTTGGGGTTGTATGTGATATGTGATAATTGTCGTCTGTTCATTTGAGTTGTGTGATGCGAATTTAATTTGGGTGTATTGTATTATTTTTATATAAGTATATTATACATATAATCGCTTGATTTTAATTCATGGTTTGTGAGACAGGTTGATTCGTGAGATTGCGTATACCTCGGGTATATGAATGGTACGAGGCAGGTATACTTGGGAATAAAAGGAGTTTGGTACGTACAAAGCAATTGTGTGATTACTGGAAAAGTGGATTCTTTACTTATGATGGCTAATGTAAGTTGTTGATGCTACCTAAGATTAACGAGAGGCTTTCATTGTTAGTTTGTTTAATACTCCGTATTAGTCTGAGCAGTGTATATTCAAGGACTAAGATGTCAACACTTGACACTTGCGAATACAAATAAATCTTTGGGTTGAGATGAAATTTGATGTCGTATTTTTTGTTATCGTTCCCTTCGATCTTGGCTAGTGGGTGAGTAGCTTAGAGTTTTACTCTAAGTGTTGAGCACGGTTCATTATTGGACCTTTTGACAATATCGATATTGAAATTGAGATGAATATTGGTTACTGGTATTGAGTTATGGGGCCGTTGTGCCGAGTTATGTTTACGGTCCAGTGCGACCATGGTTATTGAGTTATTTGAGTTTGAGATCGATATTGAGATGGAAATATTGTTTCGCGGGTTTTATCCGCCAGTTCACTCACCCCTTGTCCTTGGCTTAGGAGCGACGATGAGAATACGATACGTGGTTACATTTGATTATTATTTTATGAGACGGAGTAATGATTAAGACAGAGTAATGAGAGACTTGGTTAATTATGGAGGCGAGATATGAGTATTTTATTAAAGGAATAGTATGTAGTAGGTTTGAGTATGGGATGAGTTACGGGGAGTGTTTTTATTATTCTCTCTGTTTATGCTTATATTAAGGTATTATCTGTTACTCATCTTTCCGGCTGACGTGTTTTCTCCCTTCGGGGCTACTCGTCATGGGGGTAGTTCCTTTCTGTCTTTAGGTTTTATATCAGGTTACTTCCGTTGCAGTTCAAAAGGATTTTTATTCCAAGAGAAGATTTTTATTAAAGTTTTGTAAAAGTTTTGGTTTCATTTGTATTATTTTATATTTAAAAGAGATTTGTATTAAGAGACTTTGTATATTAATTATAATATCCTTGTATTTCGGCCAGTTTTGTATGTAAAAGTAAGTTTTAATTTAGCCGAAAATCAGGGGTGTTACAGGCAAAATGACCTGACAAAGGTAACCCGATCTGAACCCGACCCAAACTTGCATTGAGGACCTGTTTCAAAACCCGGATTGATCCGGCCCAATTCAACCTAACCCGAACTTTTATTATTGTGAACTGACTGTCGTCCCTAAATAACTTGAAAACAACCCACCCGAAAATGACTCGAACCCGAAATGGCTGAGCCCAAACCTGAATTGAGGACCGGATTCGAAACCCAAATTGACCCGACCCTATTAAACCCGACCCGAATTTTTATTACCGCGAACTAGTCGTTATCCCCAAAATACCGTGAAAACAACCCACCCGAAAATACCCCGAACCCAAAATGACCTAGCCTAAACCTAAATTGAGGACCTTAACAACCCGAACTGGAGTTAACCCGGCCCGATTGGCCCATTGTCAGATCTACTTAAAATGTCCAAACTGACCACACTTAATATTATCATCGGACTCTCAACCCAAATATTTATTGTTACACACTGAAAACTATATAAATTAAATAAATTAATAACAACTAATAACTAACTCAAAATGACAAGACTCCGTCCATTCTGACTCAAATTATTTTAAACCTGTAATGACACAATCTAAACTAACCTGAGCAGAATGCTCCCCAGTTTTTATATAAAGTACTATACATTAGTGGATAAACACTTTTATAATACTTAGCGATTTTTTTATGTTGTTAAGCCCTACATTTTTAACTTAATTTAATTGAATGGTATTGAACATAAATGAAGTAAATGAAAAAACTTTGTGCTCTGTTAAGTCCATTTTTCAGGAATCTTATCAGCATCACGTATGGGCAATGGATCTGGGAAGGGAATACTCTATCGCAAAAGGGTATGATTTCATCAGAAATAAAGGGGAGAGAGTTCAGTGGTATCAGCTCGTATAGAATAAATACACTCTGCCTAAACACAGTTTCCTATCCTGGATTTATATGCATAATGCTCTAAACACTAAGGATAAGCTTCTCAAATTCGGGATCAGTGACAATGATACCTGTGAGATTTGTGGAACTGGATCTGAGACGGCTTCACATCTCTTCTTTGCATGTGAGGACAGCTCCAGGGTCCTCGACCTTGTGGGCGGATTGATTGGAGAGTGCTTTTCAGCGGATGATTTCCTAGAATGGAGGAGAGGTCTGAAGGGCTCTGGGATGCGGAAAGATATCATCAACGCCATCCTTAATGCGTGTATCTATGGCATCTGGAAGCAACGAAATCTATGTAAGCATGAATTAATTTTGATTAATCCGACGAAATTGGTTACCCAAATCATTAAAGAGGTAACAGATCGTACCTTGAGTCTCACTGAGAATCTTGGAGATAAAGACAAGGAATGGCTGGCAGGATTGCGAAATCGTGCTTGATTGATTGAGGAAGACGATCGTTTTTTGCGAGGTGGTGGTAAAATGAGGAAAGTGAAGATGACCTCCTGGTTATTGTTGTCCAAAGATAGTCTGAGTTAGTGGGTTCCTTTTTGTTTTTTTTGGGCTGAGTTAGTCTGCTTAGTGTTTGGATGAAGTAGTTCCGGGTTGGGTCGTTGACCACTGGACTACTTGATGTATGGCTACGATTTTTTCAGTAATATACTTACTTTACCGAAAAAAAAAAAAAAAAACTTTGATTCACCTTATTATAAAAATGACTACTTCGTTTAATAGGTTGTTATTACGAGACCACGATTTAAAAAAGAATATTACCTGCAGCTTAAATCTATGCTAGGATTTACATGATAGTATTTTGTAAAAAAAACAATGGGGATATCATGTATAAAATAGGAAATGTAAGGGTTACCAACCTCCGCATAAAAAATTTCATTTAAAAAACACAATGAGTTAACAAAATATCAACAATACATGTGTGACTCGTTCAAATAAAATTATACACTCTAATATTAAGATATTCATTCAATCATTATAAATGTCAATGTGACAAATACAACACTAGTAGTTAACTAAATTGAATAATTTTTTACTTTTTAAAAAAAAAAGATTTATTGATCGGTCCGTTTCGTGTTCACAATTAAAGGTGTGGTCGTTGGGTCACGTCTGAATCAAAACACAATTTATAGCTTCACAAACAACTCTACAATTAGCAAAGAGGCAAGTAAAGGTCGGATCCCAAGGGACGGGTATTGAAATGAGATTTCTAGTGGTGTCTTGGGGTGTCACAAATTGGGTTGATGTAGAAGGTCACTAACTAAAATAGCAATGAAAATAAACTAGCAAGATGAATTAAAAGGGGTGTAAACAATTGATTAAAAAGCACTAGGGTGTCATGGGATCATAGGGGAATCATGGGAATTGATCATACAAACATGTTCTCAAATTATAAGCAAGCAATTATTGTTGTGATGGATTGAGTTGGGTTATATCTTACAATCCTAGGAATGTTTGGGTCCCGGAGCCGAATCGATTAGATTGTACAACACCTACAAGTCGACTTAATCTTCCCTACTCAACAACATGCATGGTCTAATGAGACTCGAGTTGAGTTATGTCTTACAAGTCTCATTGAAAAGATAGAAGATGGTAGTAAATGCAAGGATTCATAGGCTTAGCATTTCATCAAATATAACATGTGCATGTGTTGAGATCAAAACAAGCAAGCAAATAAAATATGAAAGCATATTAATTTAAGCATGAATCATTCCCCATGTTGGTTTCCCCTAATCACCCATTAACCCTAGCTAATAGACTACTCACTCATTATCATGTTGATCATGCTAGCAAGGTTGTCAATCATACCAACAAAATGAAACATGATGAACAAATGAAAGTAATTAACAATAATTAAAAAGGGATTAAGAGAATTATACCTACTAATGATTCCAATAATAAAGCAAAGATAAAAGAAGTACTTGAATGCTTGATTAAGAGGTTGTTAATCTCCCAATAATAACCCAAATAATCTTCAATTACCCAAAATAAAGGATGAACAAAAGAGAGATTAAGGAAATAAAACTTGTATTAGGACTTGATTAATTGTTGATTACAAAACTAAAGAGAGATTTGATTGGTATTAACTACTCTAATTATTGATAAGAAGAACATGCTCTTCTAATTAGACTAATGGGGTATTTATAGTGGAAATTAGGGGGATGCATTAGGGTTAACTAAGGGCTAAACTAGTAATTACACTTTTTAGATTGAGCAGGGAGGAGCCGATATTTTCCGAAGGAAGGGCTTCTTTGTTCGTAGCTTGGAGAAGAGGAAATCGCGCTGTGCTGGAATCCGGACGGAATAAGGTCGGGACGGGCGGATTCTGGCGATGGAATCCGAGCGGATTCAAGAGAATCCGGGCGGGTTGTGGAGGTGGGATCCGAGCGTCTTGGTGGAAAGCCGCACGGATTCTGCAGCTGGAGGACGGCCGGATTTGGGACAATCCGCACGGATTGTGCCTCTGCAAGGCTTCTTCTTCTTTTCTTCATAAATTCCTTGGGGATTTCCTTGGGGACTCAAGGATCCTTTCTCAACATTGCTCATCTACTATCATATGTACAAAGGCCTTCTAATCTTGTCTCTCCTTGATGCTTGGTCATTGAATTCGATCAATTTAGTCTTGTTTTGCCATGAAAATGCAAGATTCTTACTCCTTTCCTACCAAGGGATCAAAATCTCAAAGAATATGCAAAACAAAGAACTAAAGATAAGAAATGACCCAAATATGCACTAAAAAGCATGGGAATAAGGCTAATTCGGGGGTTAAATATGCGCTAATTATGGTCACATCAAATATCCCCAAACCGAACCTTTGCTCGTCCCGAGTAAAGAGGTGACAAAGACTAGGACCATTATTTAAACTAACCTAATAACATAGCCGATATGAGACAATTAGCGGGTCTCACTCCGCCCCTTCAACTCACAACAAGACAACCATGAGGTAGGATGCCTTCTTGCAAGGCAAGGTGGGTCTTGCCAAAATGGCGACACATCCAAACATTAAGCACACAAAAACACATAATGGATGCATCTACAAAAGGAATAGCCACTTCCTCATCAAGTGGCGGAGGCACTAAAGAGGAAAAATTTTAAGAGCATGTAATCCTTCACAAATACTAGTTCAACAAATTACTAAGGCTAAGAGGATGGCACTAAATCTCCTCCAAATGGTGTTAAACTAGACTACTTTCGTCCTCAATTTCCAAATGCTTTCGTCAAGAGCGATCGGATGGTGGTGGAATGATGATCCCTATGATGCTAGTAGTATATGACATGACAAGTCTCGAATTCTCTACAAAAGTAAAGGTCATGGATCGTCTCAAGCTCGACCAAGTGGCTTGACAAAAGGCTTTTTGGGAATGAAATGCTCAAATCTTTATTCACAACGGGTGGATATGACTAGTATTCAAAATTGTCCTCATTTCACTTTCACATTTCAAAAATTTAAGATGGGGTTTGTCCCTTCCGGGCTAGTGTCATTTGCTTTCGCCAATCGCTTATTAGGCAACCGGTTAACCTCTAGACAATAGCTTTTCGGGGTGATAGTCATTCTGTCTCTGGGCGGCCGAATTCACAACCGTGTGGGGGCCCAATTCAATGGATCCCGCACCAAAGCACATCGAAGTGGTACGCCTCCATCAAAACAACTTAAATTTCTCAACATTCAACAATTCATAACATTTGAGGGTTCCTTGGCATTAAATTACTTCCACATGACAAAATTCTTTGAAATGAGCACTTCAAGCTTATTGATAGAAAATATTTTTGGGTTGCCTTACCACAAGGTCAATCAAGGTCACCTAGACAAGTTAACCAAGTCCACATCGCATCACGGGGTTGGATAGATGACTCACATGCAAACCCTTGACTAGGCCTTGGGTCATGGGTCTAAAGACACTAGTATGACACTATCTAGGGTGTTTTACAACCATTCTAGTAGACAAAGTCTTAAGTTGAACAAGTATTTGTAATGGCTTAGTTGCTCTTGTCAAAGTTCCTAATTAGGCATTTTTCAAAACATTTCTAACATGCAACTACATGCCATGATGCAACTAATATAAACATCCTAATGCAAGTGATTCTATCAACTAATATGACATATAAACTAAGTGCAAATCCTAAGTTCACATTGTTATACCTCATCAATCAAAATAAAGCCACATAGTCATTAACATAAAGAGGAAAAAGGAGATTGGAAAGATCATACCATGCGGTCTTCATTATCATCATGTCTCGGATGTGGCGTAGTCAATCAATGTGAACAAGGATAGAACAAACACAATATATACAAAACAATATATACACAAGACTATAAAGGGAAATAAACATGTTTTTGGGTTTTTCAATTTTTAATTTTTTTTAATTTTCGAACTTTTTCAATTTTTTTGAATTTTTGAATGAGAGTTAAATGTTAGAATTCCCATCCCCACACTAACATGGGCATTGTCCTCAATGGCCAAAATGATGGAAATTATGCAAAGATGATGCATGATTTCTATACTAAATGCAATCTATACTAAGCTACACTACATGATGCATGGTTTTTGTTATGACGGAGAGGATAATTTAGATTACCTCCCGTTGTGTATGCATTAACTTCCCCAAACCGAGTTAGACATTATTGCTAATGTCCAAGGATGGGTGTAGTTCATGCACACACTATGCAATGCATGAAACTAATTTGTCATTTTGGATTTTGAAAATGGGAACAATAAAATGAGAACACCTCAATGGTACCGAGGTGTGAGTCCTCTATGGTGCTAGGACTACTCCAACAATGATCAAAATTATAATTAAAACAAAGAGAGAAATAGACAAACCATGAGAGGGTAGGAGCCTCCAAGGCTTGCTAATCTTTCATCATATCATCACCATTATCACTTTCCTCATTAGAAGTGGTCTCAATGCCACTTCCCTCTTCATTTGCCTCTTCATCTTGCTCATCATCCTTTTCTCCTTCTTCACTTTCTTCCTCATCAATGTTATCATCAACTTCTTCATTACCAACAACCTCATTGTCACCCGAAACGACCCTAGGTGCACCCGGAATTAGGACTTCTCTATCCGCCTAACTAGGCAAAGGACATGATGGGTCAAGTAGTCCTTGCCTAGCTAAGTGTAGGAGGGGTGGATATTGAGCCAAGTAAGCATTTTTCCGGTCCTCAAAGGCTTGCTTGTGCATTGCTTGCATGAGAAGATGCAAATAATCATTTCTAGCTTCAACTCCTTCCGGCTTGAACTCTTGATACTCAAAGGGGTAGGGTGGTATGACAATGGAAGAGGAGGGCATTTCAAGTTCACCCTTTTGTTGTTGAATAATATACTCGGCCTCTTTAGAAAGGGGAAGTAGATAATTGGTCAGGTGGACGCTTAGACGACAAATCTTTGAAGGCAAGGTGAACGATCTAGCTTCACTAGTGAGCCATCCATACTTGGTATCAAGAGGGTTATGAGCAACCCACTTGTACTTGTGTATCATAGTATGCAAATCAACAAGATGACCACCCTCCTTTGCTTTATACTTGTTATCCTTATTGAAGTTAGGATCAAAGTACTTAGCTAGGATAGTGACTAGGCCGCCATTGACAATAACGGTAGTACCCTTCTTCCCACAATCAATGTTGAGCCATCGATCTACCAAAAGCCTCAAAGAGTTGAAAGGCTTGGTGTGTACTCTTCCAATGTTCAAAGCCGATTCAAGAAGAATAAAATCAAGTTTGGTGAAATGGTTGGTATCTTTCCTTGCAATAATGGTGTTTCCTATGACCTTGTGCCATACTCTTATGCCCAGATGTTGGACTAAAAGAGCACGACTCGCATGAAAGTCCTCAAATTTCCTCCCGGAAATTGCCTCCCAAAGAGGGTCGGGGTCATACTTTCCATAATTCTTAAAATAACTTGGTTTATCACTAAGACCTAAAATTTCACCCAATTCTCTAAAGGAAATGCGTCTACTAACATTAGCTAGGCGAAACTCGAGATTCTCCCTACTCTCAACTTTGGTGACTTTCAAAGAACTCAAAAATTCCAAGGTAAGGGAGGAGTATGTCAATTCTTTTGATTCAAACAATTTCTGTAACCCCATGGCTTTGAAAAAGGCTCTAGTTTGCTCAAGGACACCCAACTTTCCCAAGGTGTCTTCACAAATAAATTTGGTGGATTGAATTGATTTCCTAGCAAACTTGGCAAAAGTATCTCTATGGGTTTTGGAAATAAAAGTTACCTCCGGATATTGCAAAAGTTGATCGATTTCCGGAGTAGAAGATGTTGTTGCTCCCATAGAAGGTTGTTGTTGTTGTTGCACTTCCAAGTTTGGTGTTGCTACCACCATAGCCAATGCTTTCTTTGCTTGAAGAGCCTTTTTCCTTTGCGAAAGTGCCTTTGGTGCCTTTGTTGCCTTTGTTGCTCCCTTAGTCCTTGCCATTGATGAACTAACCAAGAAAAGAATGGAAAATCTTCAATTTGTAGTGTACCCAAATCGATTTAAAGGTGAAAGGCTTTGCCTTTAGGAATTCAAAAATTGACTCAAAGGTTGAAGATTTTGCTCTTGGTTTTGATTTTTATTGAAAAAGGAGTGATTGATTTGTTGTTAGAAGGATGATTTGATTTGATTTTGGTGAATGTTGTTGAGGGATTTTGTTTTTATGATGGAGAGGATGAGGGTTTTGATGTTTTGAGGTAGTGTTATGAATGAATGAAGGTGGGGGGGGGGGGGGATTTTATAAAGACCGAAAAATTCGAACTGCAGGGGCAATCCGTGCGGATTACGCCAATCTGGGCGGATTCTCGCACTTTTCGGGTTTGATAAAACTCGCCTAAAGACGGGCGGATTCAGAAGAAGACGCTCGGATTTGCTTGATACGGGACGGGCGGATTTGCCTGAAGACGGACGGATTTCAGTCCAGGGAATTTTCCTTGTTTTCCTCAGCAGAGAAGACGGGCGTCTTCTATCCAAGACGGACGGATTATCAGAGACGGGTGTATTACAGTTCAGGACGCCCGGATTCTCTTGCAGTCAAAAATCTTTCAAAATTTCAGCTTATAGGGAGGTGCGTCTTCATCCCAGTACGCTCGGATTGTATGAAGACGGGCGTCTTCTCCCCAATCCGTTCGGATTCTTCCCCTTGTACCCGGATTGATTCCATCCGTAAGTGCATATCTCTTATCAACCTTCTATTCTTCTTCAAATCTTGATTTCTTCATTGTGGGGGCACTACTAAGGCACGGATAGCCAAGGCAATTGCCATCCCCACACTAAGCGAAAGCACTACACATCAATTGAGATTATTAGTCCCTCCCTCACTTCTCTCAAACATGACAAATATCTTGATCAAAGCAAATAAAAATCCAAAGATGACAAAAATGCAATACAAGAATTGAAATGCGAGTTAGGGAGTTAGAAATATTTACAAATGGTGGTTTAGGGAGGACTCCACCAAACTCTCATTCTTGATGAGATGTCAAGGGGGCATGTCCAAGGTGTTGTTGATGTTGCTCAACACCTTGAAAAAGTAATCGAAAGCTTGTTCATTATTATGGTAGAGGTCTTTAATAGACCTTGGCCCTTGTTGTCTATAACACCCCCATATACAGAGGAGCCTTAACTAGGCCTTCCTTAGCATATAAAGGCGTTACCATCTAGGTTGCCCGAGGATAGTAATAATCAAGTGTCGATAAAAGAACTATTAAATTACTTTACAAGCCATCTATCCAACTAATGATATAAAAGATACAACTCAAAGACTACTTGCTATAATTATTAAATCTCGTGGCGACTCATCCCTGTCCGGACTCCAGCTAGCAACCACATCAACACCTGCTAAGACAGACTGCTCACCATAGGGGATCACGGCAGACACAGAAACAAACAAGACAACCACACAAGGTCAGTATTGAGATAAGACACAACCAAGTTAACCACAACTAACAAAACAACACAACACAAACAATCACAATCAGGTACTCCACTCCATCTCCGTCACCGATTGTCCACTGGACCAGCCCTACCAGTGGGGGACCGCAGCCGTTCCCACCTAAGCCCCGCTCATCATACCGAGCGATAACCCTGTCCCATTAATGTGCACATCCCCTTCCGTGGCGGGTTCCATGAAGGGCGAAACTAGGGCGTGAAGCCACTCCCGCAAGTGACTCCACTCAGCCGAGAACGCATCTCGAGAACCACAGACAACCAATCATAATCACAATCACAATCACAATCACAATCACAACATCGTCTAAATACCGTCACACAATCGCAATCACAACACAACAACAACGATACAACGATCGACACACTAGACTATCTACAGAAACTGAGTAGGCGAACCTACCTTTACGCAACCGCAACAAATCCACGCCGACACATGCCATAACCAGCAACCAAGCAAAGCCTATAAGGGCAAAGCAACTATCTATTACTATTAAGCAAACCCTAATCACAACAATGGGAAAAGTGATGATGATTATGACATACCTATAAGGAGAAACCCGGCAAAAGACCGCTACCCGACTCAAGCTACACTCTCCTAAGGCACGAGGACCTTCAAAGGGCTTCCATGGAGGTTTTGTGGTGAAGGGAAGGGAAAGAGGCGACTAAAGGATGAAAGGAATGAGGCGGAAATGATTTGCGGATTTAACAAAACGCGATATAAAACCCTCGCTGCAAACTCGATACTCGATCGAGTACCCAACCTACTCGATCGAGTAGCCCCCTACTCGATCGAGTACCTAAGCTACTCGATCGAGTAGCCTCTACTCTATCGAGTACCACTTCCAACTCGCAACTCAAGATAACTTTGGTACGTCTTTTTAGGACTATTCCCGCTCCCAAGGTCGGTCAACACTGGTCAAAGGGTCTCTAAAAGGACGGGTATTACAGTCTTCCCCCCTTAAAAGAACTTCGTCCCCGAAGTCCAACTCACCTATCCCAACATATAAGACACGAAAAAACACGACCCAACATATTCTTCCCACTCGAGTCATGACTCCCCAGAAATACCATCCCCCATGTCATCATCATCACTGTCTACGCTCTACTCGTAACGACTCTTACTACTATCATACGCACATTATCACCGTCAACCGTTACTCTATATATATATATATATAAAACATCACTTTCACAATGCAAAGCACAATCCACGATCACCCAACATATGGTAACAACTATCAGACTATCAATCCGGAACATGTCTCATATCAACTTTCATGCTGTACAACTAATGCCACCATGTTACTCAACAACGTGATTCAATTACGATTCATTGCACCATAACTATTTCTTCATGACCGCCCATTGAAATATACTACACATTCACTTATAGAACTAAAGTAATCACATATACTTCGGAAATTTTGTAATTAAAGCAAAACATAATACCAATAAAACATTATAAACAAGCAAAATAAAATTCAAAGCAGCCTTTTCCTTTCGCGACATTACTCTTCCCCTCTAAAAAGGAACTTCGTCCCCGAAGTTCACCGTCAAAATTACAAGACACATTACCTATTACTTGTAGCATTACATTAGTTAAAAGCTATATTATTTGTTATGGACGTTACTTACTAACTATGTGCTCGATAACCTAGAAATCATACACAAATCACCGGAATAACTAGCCGCCGTTGATAAAGTATGTTAACATTGTATGTCCAAATGTAAGAAAGGATGTAACTTCAAAGGATAGATGGAAATATGGCATATGGAATATTAAAAACAACAAGAAATCATCACCACTACACTACTTGTTACAAATAGGTACATAGGAAACTCAAGCACGACTTCCAACATATAAAATTACTGGTTCAAAGGTGTTATTAAGCACTAACAACCATGTTAAATATCAAACTTGTAATTATAAAACAATTGCACACTTTTAATTTTTGAAAACCTCCTGTAACAGTGCTAATCGATCGAGTATGTGAGGGTACTCGACCGAGTGCCATGCTACTCGATCGAGTATCTTGGCTACTCGATCGAGTAGCCCGAGTTCAGTATGCTTTCTCTCTTCCTTTCTTGCAGCTACTCGATAGAGTACGGGGTACTCTGTCGAGTACCTACAGGCCAAGTTCCTTACACAACCTGTTATAAACCAACATATATACGCATGACCGTCACATAAATTGAGTCGGGCTGATGTCCTGACTCCCAATCATCCTGCAATAAGGTCAAAATAGCAAATCCGGCCTTATGGCCAACAATACAAGTTCATAAACCGTGTCTCAATAAAAAGAAAAACAACTACTAACATCTAACAATACTACCAACATCAACTACCATAAACAAATATAAGAATAAGGAGTATCACTCCTCCTGCTGCTGCTGCTGCTGATCAACCATCACCTCATCATCACCCCCACCACCTCCAGGCATACCTGCACCCGATGAACCAACACCCGCATCAACTCCTGCTCCTGCTCCCGGGCTCACATACCATGGGGTCAATCCACCGTAGGCAAAGGACTGAGGTGTCCCCCACGTCGACTGTTCCACCCCGTAGGAATGGAAAACCCCTGAGTAGTCCCCAACTCCACTCCACCAAACTGGGTGAGGTCCCTCGGTCCCTATCCCCTGAGTGTACGCCATCTCGTGCATGTTCCTGAGTGTCAAGGTAGTTGACACTCGCTCTGATAAGTAGCTGGATCGCGTCTCTGGGTGTCGAGGTAAGGGTAGCACGGGAAAGGATGCTGCTGCTGCTGTGGCGCTACCGGCTGTGGCCTAGTCTCCGAGGCCCTCTCCCTCACTCGACGGGGTCCTCTCCCCAACCTAGGTCTCTCCACCACCGCAACTCCCGCATTCTCGCCCTTCGTAGGCTCCGACATCACCTAGAGAATGGTGTCGTCGATGAGATAGGTCTGCAGCTGGCGGGGTCTATCCTCATCCTCCTCCTCCTCCTCCTCCTCATCGTCCATATCCACAGCCACCACCGTCGGCTCTAAGGGATCCGTCGGTGGGAGGTGCTCAGGAGCTGGAATTTTCATCCAACTCATGCCCCACACCCTCCACGCTAGGCTACCGTTAGCCAAGGTCCTCAACCACTTCAGGTCGAGATAGTAGTCACGGTCCATGGTGGGCACTGGGGTAGCTAGAGGCACGTACTCCGAAGAATCCTCAAAAGAGGTTAGCTTCTCAGCTAACCGAGTGGCGATAGCGCCACAACTCAGGTACTGGGAAGAGGCAGAAGCCATCAAGGCAAGGGCAGCACAAACCATAGAAGGAGCATTAAAGACCACTTTCCTGGCCCGCTCCGGGTTGAGGTAAGACATCAAAAGCAAGACCTCATGATTATTCGGCCATCGATATCCTTTCTGTCATAAAGGAGGTTCGAAAGAGAACGGAGAAAGACCCTCAAGGTAACATGCGGAACGTCATTAATCAGCATGTTGCTCGAGGTGGGAGCTTGCTTTCCAGTCAGACAAGGCATCAGGCGGTAGACACCGCACTCGGCTGGGATATCGGTGATAGAGTCCTTGGGAGGCTTGGCCAACCCGAGGTGAGAGGCAAACAAATCCATAGTCACGTAAAAAACCGGTGTTCATCAACCTAAACTCGACGGTCCGGCCCCATTTGGGTCATAGCTAAAGGAGCTCATAAACTCCAAAGTGAGGAAAGGATAAGTATGTTTCCTCAGCCTATACAAACCCGTAAAACCCAAGGTCTCGAATATGTGACGGACATCCGTCTCTATTCCCAAATCCTCCAACAAAGTAGTGTCTATACACCTCGTAGGTCTCATTTTGCATTTCTGTAAAGCTACAAAACGCTCTCTCTGCTTGAAGTCGACAAAAACAACATTGGGGTACTCCGAAACTGCGGGTACCACAGTCTACTACCTACCCTCCCCAGGTTCGGGGGCCGCGAAGCCCTTCCCGTTTACTCGACGGTTCCCCTGTGGTCGGTCTCGGCATCTGTTTCGGCACATGATGTAAACAACTTTGTATAAAACATGTAAACATATACTTCATGCAATTTGGGTTCTATATACTCAGTAAAGTTCACTAACTCTTCAACAAGTTCGATATTTGAAGCACATAATTCATGCCCTTAAACTTGAATGCTCAGCTAGATACACACATTTCACCAATAGTTTCCTCGAATTGATATGCATAAACTCAGTTTACAACTACTCACAAACCACGGCTATGAAAAATTTATCATGGTGAATACACATGTTCAACGAATTCCAATATCCTAGCATGATTCTAAGGCTACTCCACAACATTTCCAACAACATGTGAGGCAAGTATACAAGTTCGCGGAGAAGTAATTTAGGACATATGATCATCATCTTCAATATTAAAAAAAGAAATTAACTCAGGTAAGCTTGTCAGACGGTCTCTACAGCTGTGACTATTTCGACATGTTCTTCATCATTTATCATCATTACTATCATATTGAAGTTCAACCTTTACTTAAGCATTCATATACAATGCCAAATTTCACATATAAATCACGAATTTCCACGTAAGGCACTTTTAAGACGGAATTTTAAGGCAACTTTCTAAGGTGAAAATCATCAAAATTCATTCTCCAACATGATACAAACAATGTATAATACTTAATTCCATCATCTAATCAATGTAAATCAATCAAAACTCAATTTCAATTTTGTAAACCCTAGAATTTTCGGCCCCCTAATTGCAAATTTCTAGTCTAATTTACAACATTTAATCACCAACAAACACGAAAAGTAGGCATGTGAATCATATTTCAACCATTAAAAGCAACAATCTATCCATACAAATTGAAAATTTCAGATTACATAACCATCCTCAACAAGTTTAAAGCATAAAAACATAGAAATAGAGAAGAAATCATACCTTGATTAAGTGATAAAGTAAAGGAACGAAATTAAACAAGGAAATTAACCCCAAGAATCACTACTAACCCAAGAGTATGAGAGATTTTGAGAGGAATGAAGGTTTAGGTGTGTCGAAATATAAATGAAGAATGAGGAGAATGGGAAAGAATTAGGGCTTTAAGGAACCCGTAAGTCTCACTGTACCGTAACCTACTCGATCGAGTGCCTAGGGTACTCGATCGAGTACCACCCTACTCGATCGAGTAGGAGCCATTTCATCGAGTGTCTACGGGAATTTTTCCCACATCCCGACGTCATAGCTTCCTAATTAGATCGACTGAGGTCTAGTCGGTCTAGTAAGCACTCACACTCGGTCAAGTATGGTTAAGTACACGGTCAGAAGTACGAAGTAATTTGAAGATTCCTGCAAAAACAGCATCGCGCGTCGATTCCAAACTAAGTTCGGAATTCGGCACTAATTATTGCACTCATTCACGCATTATGATCATTACTCACACATAACATATTGCCTCACTACGCTACACAATTACCCAACTCGGTTTACCTGCTACCGAGTCATTCATAAACATAATCATGCCATCATGTTATACTTGAACTTACCTTATATATTACTGCCTATTTTGCGTTCATTCAACTTGAAACATGTAAATACATTAATTCATTCTTTCATATGACATAGAATTGCATATACTTCATAACAAATTAACCTATCACTTTCCATATTCAATCATAAGTAAATCATCTTACACAAATCAATTATTACGCGCGAAAAAATTTCAACCAATAAACAAGGTATTAACGCATTACTATATGCCATGCTTCAAATTACAACTCAACTATTCTATAACTATCATCATAGCAATTACGATATAACTCATAAGCTTGTATATGACTACCGTAAACTTATAACATATACCAACACTTTCACTTTTCATGTCCCTACATTCACTTTCACATTCTCACGCATCTCTACTACGTAACTTTTATCACGTATCTTATAACTATTGTGTAAGCTTACTAATCACGCCAAGAACTTTACGAATACCACCAAAGATTACTTGACACGGCCCAAATGCCACTATCACACTTATTAACTCTAGCAACGACTTAACCAGAGGCAACTCCGACTCAGTTAACATACATATCACACATACACACACGGACTCCACATTCCCATACCATGTGACTGGCTTAAGTGTCACGGGGCCAAGATTTTGAAATGAGGGCGCCTACTCACCCAAAATCTAGCATTAGCGGGGCTCCCATTACACATACACCACGTTCATTTTATTAGACTCACTACATTCATTATTTTCATTTGTTAGAGGTTCCAAAATCGTCGCTCTGATACCACTTTGTAACACCCCCATATACAGAGGAGCCTTAACTAGGCCTTCCTTAGCATATAAAGGCGTTACCATCTCGGTTGCCCGAGGATAGTAATAATCAAGTGTCGATAAAAGAACTATTAAATTACTTTACAAGCCATCTATCCAACTAATGATATAAAAGATACAACTCAAAGACTACTTGCTATAATTATTAAATCTCGTGGCGACTCATCCCTGCCCGGACTCCAGCTAGCAACCACATCAACACCTGCTAACAAAGACTGCTCACCATAGGGGATCACGGCAGACACATAAACAAACAAGACAACCACACAAGGTCAGTACTGAGATAAGACACAACCAAGTTAACCACAACTAACAAAACAACACAACACAAACAATCACAATCAGGTACTCCACTCCATCTCCGTCACCGACTGTCCACTGGACCAGCCCTGCTAGTGGGGGACCGCTGCTGTTCCCACCTAAGCCCCGCTCATCATACCGAGCGATAACGCTGTCCCATTAATGTGCACATCCCCTTCCGTGGCGGGTTCCACGAAGGGCGAAACTAGGGCGTGAAGCCACTCCCGCAAGTGACTCCACTCAGCCGAGAACGCATCTCGAGAACCACAGACAACCAATCACAATCACAATCACAACATCGTCTAAATACCGTCACACAATCGCAATCACAACACAATAACAACGATACAACGATCGACACACTAGACTATCTACGGAAACTGAGTAGCGAACCTACCTTTACGCAACCGCAACCAATCCACGCCGACACATGCCATAACCAGCGACCAAGCAAAGCCTATATAGGCAAAGCAACTATCTATTACTATTAAGCAAACCCTAATCACAACAATGGGAAAAGTGATGATGATTATGACATACCTATAAGGAGAAACCCGGCAAAAGACCGCTACCCGACTCAAGCTATGCTCTCCTAAGGCACGAGGACCTTCAAAGGGCTTCCATGGAGGTTTTGTGGTGAAGGGAAGGGAAAGAGGCGACTAAAGGATGGAAGGAATGAGGCGGAAATGATTTGCGGATTTAACAAAACGCGATATAAAACCCTCGCTGCAAACTCGATACTCGATCGAGTACCCAACCTACTCGATCGAGTAGCCCCCTACTCGATCGAGTACCTAAGCTACTCGATCGAGTAGCCTCTACTCTATCGAGTACCACTTCCAACTCGCAACTCAAGATAACTTTGGTACGTCTTTTTAGGACTATTCCCGCTCCCAAGGTCGGTCAACACTTGTCAAAGGGTCTCTAAAAGTACGGGTATTACATTGTCGGTCTTGATCGATGGCATTACCAATGTAGGGATTAAAAATCCCTTCAAATTCGTCGTCCCAAAGGCCACAAACTTCATTAAGTTGATCATTGAAAATCTCTTGATTTGATGGAGACAACTCTCCCAAATTCTTCTCTTGGCCAATGAGGCCATCCTCTTCTTCTTTGGTTGATTTTGACGAGCTTTGCAAGCTCTCCTTGTCACAATTCACTTGCTCTTTGAATGGAGCATCTTCAATTTTTTTCTTCCATTGGAGTTCCGATTTCTTCCTTTCATCCTTTCGGCTATAATGATCAATCATAAAACATGGTTCATGCAAATGAGGAGCTCTCATAGTCTTGTCAAGATTAAAGGTTATGCTTTCATCTCCCACTTCTAGAGTGAGCTCACCATGTTTCACATCAATCACCGCACCCGCGGTGTGTAGGAAAGGTCTTCCTAGAATGATTGGAATGTTGGAATCTTCCTTCATATCAACAATGACAAAGTCCACCGGGATGAAAAACTTCCCAATTAAATGCGGGGACATCTTCCCATATCCCTAATGGTGTCTTTGTCGATCTATCGGCCATTTGGAGTGTGATGTTGGTGCATTTAAGCTCTCCCATCCCCAACCTTTTACTCACCGAGTACGGCATGACACTCACACTAGCCCCTAGATCACATAAGGCTTTGTTGATCGTTGTGTCGCCAATGGTACACGGTATTGAGAAGCTTCCCGGATCCTTTAGCTTTGGAGGTGAACTCCCTTGAAGTATTGCACTACTCACTTTAGTGAAGGCGATAGTCTCAAGCTTCCGGATCGACTTCTTCTTTGTGAGGATATCTTTCATGTACTTCGCATAGGCCGGCACGTGATTGATTAATTCCGTGAAAGGAATTGAGACTTCCAAATTCTTCACAATTTCTTTGAACTTTCCAAGTTGATCATCAAATTTGGGCTTGGCTTGACGACTTGGAAAAGGAAGTCTAATCACAATGGGCTCCTTCTCCTTGACCTTGTCTTCATTTTTCTTTGAACTTTCTTCCTTTGATGATTCTCCATCTTTGGAGCTTTGCACAATTTCTTCCTTTTCACTAGCTTCCACAACTTCATCCTCAACTTGCTTCCTTGGTGCTTCATACCTTGTACCACTTCTCAAGTGAATGGCACTAACCGTTTCATGTCTAGGGGGATTACTTTGAGGTGGTAATTGCCCCTTTTGTCTTTGTGAGCTTGAAGATGCTAGTTGAGTCAATTGTGTTTCCAACATCTTGGTGTGAGCTAGGATGTTGTTGATGGTGGTTTCCTTTGCTTGGCTATGTTTTTGCATTTGAGTGAAAAATTCTTGTTGATTCTTTTGCATTTGGAGGACCGCTTTTTGGACATCAAAACCTTGGTCATTTTAGTGATTGTATGGATTTTGATTTTGGTAACCTTGGTTTTGATTGTAGAAGGGTCTTTGATTTTGGTTTCTCATGGGTGGTGGAGTGTATGTTGTTTGAGGGTTTTGAACATTTTGGTTTTTGTATGAGAGATTTAGATGGAATTTGGTGTTTTCATTGTAATAGTTGGAATAAGGGGTACCACTCTTGTATGCTTGGAAAGCATTCACTTGTTCATTTGTTCCCCTACATTCACCTTGGTCATGTCCCAAAGTTCCACAATTCTCACATATCCCACTTGGGATTGATGAGGATGCCGTCATGGCATTAACATGATGCTTTGGTGATTTTGAGACTTCTTCAAGTCTAGCCATAGCTTTTTCAAACTTCAAATTGATTGTGTCAATATGAGCACTAAGTTGAGCACCCAATTGAGTAACGGAGTCCACTTCATGCTTTCCTCCTCTAGTAGCCTTGCGAGGTCTACTATATTGTGAGTTATGGACCACCATTTCCTCAATCTTGTTCCATGTTTGATTGTCATCAACTTCGGTGAACATTCCATTTGATCCCATGTTGAGAATGTTCCTTGAATCCTTATATAGACCATTCCAAAATTGTTGTACCAAAAACCATTCGCTAAGTCCATGGTGAGGACATGAGCAACAAATTCCCTTGAACCGCTCCCAAGCTTCATACAAAGATTCTTCATCCCTTTGCTTTAAACCCGTAATTTGAGCTCTTAGCATGTTAGTCTTCTCCGGTGGGTAGAATTTTTTGTAGAAAGCTAGAGCCAACTTCTTCCAAGAATCTATTCCGAGGGTGGCCTTGTCAAGGCCCTTCAACCATTGCTTCGCGGTGCCGATTAGAGAAAAAGGAAATAAGACCCATCTAATTTGGTCTTCAGTCACACCCGTTTGAGAGATTGCATCACAATAGTCGCAAAAGGTTTCCATATGAGAATGAGGGTCTTCATTAGGCATCCCCCCAAATTGGCTCCTTTCAACTAATTGGATGAAGGCAGATTTGGCAATAAAATTTCCGGTTAGATGTTGCGGTGTAGGAGTACCATTTGGTAGGTTCTCCTCGGTGGGTACGGAGTGTGACGAGAATTTAGGCATTGTAGGTTGATTTTGTGGGGTATTGTGTAATGGGTTCTCCTCTCCTTCTATTGCGAAAGGGTTGACGAACTCAATAGTTGGTTGAACAACTTCACTAATACCTCTTAAATTCCTCCTAACAAGTCTCCTATTGTTCGTCAAGGTTCTTTCGATTTCACGGTCAAAAGGTAACAAATCACCTTGTGACCTTCTAGACATGCAAAATATCAAACAACTCGAAAACAATTAGAACAAACCTTGAGGAGTTGTACTTCCCCAAGGCGAAGAAAGACACAACTAATAACAATAAAAAGGAAATCTAAATCAAACAAACACCGTCCCCGGCAACGGCGCCATTTTTTGATCGGTCCGTTTCGTGTTCACAATTAAAGGTGTGGTCGTTGGGTCACGTCCGAATCAAAACACAATTTATAGCTTCACAAACAACTCTACAATTAGCAAAGAGGCAAGTAAAGGTCGGATCCCAAGAGACGGGTATTGAAATAAGATTTCTATTGAAACTAGTGGTGTCTTGGGGTGTCACAAATTGGGTTGATGTAGAAGGTCACTAACTAAAATAGCAATGAAAATAAACTAGCAAGATGAATTAAAAGGGGTGTAAACAATTGATTAAAAAGCACTAGGGTGTGATGGGATCATAGGGGAATCATGGGAATTGATCATACAAACATGTTCTCAAATTATAATCAATCAATTATTGTTGTGATGGATTGAGTTGGGTTATATCTTACAATCCTAGGAAAGTTTGGGTCCCGGAGCCGAATCGATTAGATTGTACAACACCTACAAGTCGACTTAATCTTCCCTACTCAACAACATGCATGGTCTAATGAGACTCGAGTTGGGTTATGTCTTACAAGTCTCATTGAAAAGATAGAAGGTGGTAGTAAATGCAAGGATTCATAGGCTTAGCATTTCATCAAATATAACATGTGCATGAGTTGAGATCAAAACAAGCAAGCAAATAAAATATGAAAGCATATTAATTTAAGCATGAATCATTCCCCATGTTGGTTTCCCCTAATCACCCATTAACCCTAGCTAATAGACTACTCACTCATTATCATGTTGATCATGCTAGCAAGGTTGTCAATCATCCCAACAAAATGAAACATGATGAACAAATGAAAGTAATTAACAATAATTAAAAAGGGATTAAGAGAATTATACCTACTAATGATTCCAATAATAAAGCAAAGATAAAAGAAGTACTTGAATGCTTGATTAAGATGTTGTTAATCTCCCAATAATAACCCAAATAATCTTCAATTAAGGCATAGGATTCACTAAACAAGGTCTATGATTCACAAAATAAGAAAAAGAGCAAAATAGGTGATTTCGACCATTTTATGACCAAATTTCACAATATTACCTTCTAGTTTCACAAAACAAGCTCTAAGATTCACAAAATAAGGTATATGATTCACAAAATAAGAAAAAGAGGAAAATAGGCGATTTTGACCATTTATGACCAAGTTTCACAATATAATGCCTAGGATTCACGAAACAAGTTCTATGATTGACAAAATAATAAAAAGAGCAAAATTGGTGATTACGACCATTTTGTGACCAAATTTCACAATATTACCTTCTATTTTCACAAAACAAGCTCTAAGATTCACAAAATAAGGTATAGGATTCACAAAATAATAAGCCCATTTATGACCAAGTTTCACAATATAAGGCCTAGGATTCACGAAACAAGGTCTATGATTCACAAAATAAGAAAAGGAGCAAAATAGGTGATTTTGACCATTTATGACCAAGTTTCACAATATAAGGCCTAGGATTCACGAAACAAGGTCTATGATTGTTAAAATAAGAAAAGGAGCAAAATAGGTGATTTCGACCATTTTATGACCAAATTTCACAATATTACCTTTTAGTTTCACAAAACAAGCTCTAAGATTCACGAAACAAGGTCTATGATTCACAAAATAAGAAAAAGAGCAAAATAGGTGATTTCGACCATTTTATGACCAAATTTCACAATATTACCTTCTAGTTTCACAAAACAAGCTCTAAGATTCACAAAATAAGGTATATGATTCACAAAATAAGAGAAAGAGGAAAATAGGCGATTTTGACCATTTATGACCAAGTTTCACAATATAAGGCCTAGGATTCACGAAACAAGGTCTATGATTCAAAAAATAATAAAAAGAGCAAAATAGGTGATTTCGACCATTTTGTGACCAAATTTCACAATATTACCTTCTATTTTAACAAAACAAGCTCTAAGATTCACAAAATAAGGTATAGGATTCACAAAATAATAAACCCATTTATGACCAAGTTTCACAATATAAGGCCTAGGATTCACGAAACAAGGTCTATGATTCACAAAATAAGAAAAAGAGCAAAATAGGTGATTTCGACCATTTTATAACCAAATTTCACAATATTACCTTCTAGTTTCACATAACAAGCTCTAAGATTCACAAAATAAGGTATATGATTCACAAAATAAGAAAAAGACGAAAATAGACGATTTTGACCATTTATGACCAAGTTTCACAATATAAGGCCTAGGATTCACGAAACAAGGTCTATGATTCAAAAAATAAGAAAAAGAGCAAAATAGGTGATTTCGACCATTTTATGACCAAATTTCACAATATTACCTTCTAGTTTCACAAAACAAGCTATAAGATTCACAAAATAAGGTATATGATTCACAAAATAAGAAAAAGAGGAAAATTGGCGATTTTGACCATTTATGACCAAGTTTCACAATATAATGCCTAGGAATCACGAAACAAGGTCTATGATTCACAAAATAAGAAAAAGAGCAAAATAGGTGATTTCGACCATTTTGTGACCAAATTTCACAATAATACCTTCTATTTTCACAAAACAAGCTCTAACATTCACAAAATAAGGTATAGGATTCACAAAATAATAAAAGGAGCAAAATAGGTGATTTTGACCATTTATGACCAAGTTTCACAATATAAGGCATAGGATTCACGAAACAAGGTCTATGATTCACAAAATAAGAAAAAGAGCAAAATAGGTGATTTCGACCATTTTATGACCAAATTTCACAATATTACCTTCTAGTTTCACAAAACAAGCTCTAAGATTCACAAAATAAGGTATATGATTCACAAAATAAGAAAAAGAGGAAAATTGGCGATTTTGACCATTTATGACCAAGTTTCACAATATAATGTCTAGGATTCACGAAACAAGGTCTATGATTGACAAAATAATAAAAAGAGCAAAATAGGTGATTTCGACCATTTTGTGACCAAATTTCACAATATTACCTTTTAGTTTCACAAAACAAGCTCTAAGATTCACGAAACAAGGTCTATGATTCACAAAAAAAGAAAAAGAGCAAAATAGGTGATTTCGACCATTTTATGACCAAATTTCACAATATTACCTTCTAGTTTCACAAAACAAACTCTAAGATTCACAAAATAAGGTATATGATTCACAAAATAAGAAAAAGAGGAAAATTGGCGATTTTGACCATTTATGACCAAGTTTCACAATATAATGCCTAGGAATCACGAAACAAGGTCTATGATTCACAAAATAAGAAAAAGAGCAAAATAGGTGGTTTCGACCATTTTGTGACCAAATTTCACAATAATACCTTCTATTTTCACAAAACAAGCTCTAAGATTCACAAAATAAGGTATAGGATTCACAAAATAATAAAAGGAGCAAAATAGGTGATTTTGACCATTTATGACCAAGTTTCACAATATAAGGCATAGGATTCACGAAACAAGGTCTATGATTCACAAAATAAGAAAAAGAGCAAAATAGGTGATTTCGACCATTTTATGACCAAATTTCACAATATTACCTTCTAGTTTAACAAAACAAGCTCTAAGATTCACAAAATAAGGTATATGATTCACAAAATAAGAAAAAGAGGAAAATTGGCGATTTTGACCATTTATGACCAAGTTTCACAATATAATGTCTAGGATTCACGAAACAAGGTCTATGATTGACAAAATAATAAAAAGAGCAAAATAGGTGATTTCGACCATTTTGTGACCAAATTTTACAATATTACCTTCTATTTTCACAAAACAAGCTCTAAGATTCACAAAATAAGGTATAGGATTCACAAAATAATAAACTCATTTATGACCAAGTTTCACAATATAAGGCGTAGGATTCACGAAACAAGGTCTATGATTCACAAAATAAGAAAAGGAGCAAAATAGGTGATTTTGACCATCTATGACCAAGTTTCACAATATAAGGCCTAGGATTCACGAAACAAGGTCTATGATTGTTAAAATAAGAAAAAGAGCAAAATAGGTGATTTCGACCATTTTATGACCAAATTTCACAATATTACCTTTTAGTTTCACAAAACAAGGTCTAAAATTCACGAAACAAAGTCTATGATTCACAAAATAAGAAAAAGAGCAAAATAGGTGATTTCGACCATTTTATGACCAAATTTCACAATATTACCTTCTAGTTTCACAAAACAAGTTCTAAGATTCACAAAATAAGGTATATGATTCACAAAATAAGAGAAAGAGGAAAATAGGCGATTTTGACCATTTATGACCAAGTTTCACAATATAAGGCCTAGGATTCACGAAACAAGGTCTATGATTCACAAAATAATAAAAAGAGCAAAACAGGTGATTTCGACCATTTTGTGACCAAATTTCACAATATTACCTTCTATTTTAACAAAACAAGCTCTATGATTCACAAAATAAGGTATAGGATTCACAAAATAATAAACCCATTTATGACAAAGTTTCACAATATAAGGCCTAGGATTCACGAAACAAGGTCTATGATTCACAAAATAAGAAAAGGAGCAAAATAGGTGATTTTGACCATTTATGACCAAGTTTCACAATATAAGGCTTCAGATTCACGAAACAAGGTGTATGATTCACAAAATAAGAAAAAGAGCAAAATAGGTGATTTCGACCATTTTATGACCAAATTTCACAATATTACCTTCTAGTTTCACAAAACAAGCTCTAAGCTTCACAAAATAAAGTATATGATTCACAAAATAAGAAAAAGAGGAAAATAGGCGATTTTGACCATTTATGACCAAGTTTCACAATATAAGGCCTAGGATTCACGAAACAACGAGAAATTAGAATTACGGTAACAACCAGTGGGTCTTGTACGGGATTCAAGGATCCCTATTGGGTTAATGGGTTGGTCTCATATAGACGACCATCTCATATATGTTTTCGTGAGATACAAAGTTACATATCTCTGACCGGAAAAGCAAGTAAAGGTAGTCAGCTTGTAAAGTCATTAAGGTATTTGGAACAAAAACGCACGAACGTAAATAAACATGCTATATTTTACATAGAAACTGCTTACCTATATCATCTTGCTCTGGTGAATCAAGAAGTATATCAGAATCAGAATGCAAAAAGGGTGAGCCAGGAGATAATTTCCCAATGCTCCAAGATCTGAAGATATCAGTAAACGACATTAGTATTATGCCCGAAAAGAATTAGAGAACTAGTACCACAATGGCCAATGCTGTATAAGAATTTCTAGATAGCTACAGGTTTCTCATACATTAGACCTGTCACATCCGTCATTTCTCTACAATTTAATCTTTCATCTTTTCAACAACACAAGCTTGATCCAAAAATGATTTAGGATCGGTGACAGGTAAAAGAATGAAAAGAAAAGGGAATATATGACTAAGACTCCCTAAGTTTTAATAAATCACATTTAATCAGCACTTCCCGTTTAGTTGAATCAGCATATCCAGTTTAAATACATGCAAAGAGACGGGGGACAAAAACTCACCTCCCAAGTTTGATAAATCTGCGGTTAGATCAGATAGGCTAAAATTCCACGGAATTTGAGCCAAAGACCAAAGAGAATCTTTAGAATGTCCGTCCCCGCCATCAGGTTGAAACTGCAATCGAACTGAAGATCCCACGTCATACTGGAAAGCTGTATCAAGCGCAGAAGTATCTACTACCATCCCTGTGATATCCGAAGCAGTGGATGAAAATGGCCACTCGATGCCACTGATGTTGGACTAATCGGCATGTCTGACATGGCATTACTAGGTGGGATGACAGGTGTAGGATCCAATGAGTTACTCTCCATCATCATACTGCAACAATAGTCATAGTATAAGAGAGAGTAAAGGTATGTACTGATTGTCAATTACTCTCTTAAGAGAAGGCTCATAGACCTAAAATTAAGAAATAAGTAGACATAATGCGGGCCGGTCTTATGATAGGCTTATTATGAGACTTACTGATATGAAAAAGTGTAATTGTGGAGAAGGCACTCACTCATTCACAGAATTCATAATCATAGGTTGGAAATTACTGGGAGCAGGGACTCCGTTCACGACATGACAGCTGGATAATCCATGACTCATAGAATCAAGACGACCAGTAGCCGGCATTGGAGGTGGATGTAGAACCGGGTATCCAATAGGTAAGTTGTTAGCTGTGTTGCAAATAATTTGGTCAAACACATAGGCATAAAAAAAATAGTCACCGAAGAAAGAGCTTTATACTGGATACACATCGCCATTAGGAGCCCTTTCCAGAAGAGAAAGGAGCCAGACATAACATAGATTTATCAAGAAAATTTGTTCAACGTAAATTTCAGGATATTGCATCTCCAAAAATGGTGAAGAAACTCTCTATTGAACGTAGCTTGCATTGAAGTGGAAGTCATAGAAGTGAACAAAATTATCATCAGTCCGACTGCAATAACTATTTTTAGGCGTTGCTATTGTAAGTAAGATCACATAGTTTAATTTGAATGGCTCTAGTTTTAAAACAGGTTCCTGCTAAAAATAAAAAATTGAATGGCTCTAGTTTTAAAACAGGTTCCTGCTAAAAAAATACAAAAAGTCTCCTACACATTTAATTTTCGAAGTATATACAGCAGATTTCGACGTATATACAGCAGCTGCAAAATGCTAGGCGGAACAATGCAAATGAGGTGTAGCTACTGAACACGCAAGCAACAACACATTTAAAAACACAGAGAAGCTACGGAAATTGACTCTCCAAAAATGAATCACGCATCCAGAGAATGACAAGATAGTCACAAAATACTGTACTCAAGCATCCAAAAACTCGAAAAATAGAGGCGAAACTACTAAAATTAAGTATGAAGCAACAACAACAAAAGTGAGGTTTATCCTCACAAACATAATCATGAGCAACATTGGAGGAGATGGAAGCCCTTCTTCTTTATCGATCGTGGATGGATTAACATAATCAGGTGTGCCTTTTTCTACACAAGAAATTAACAAATCAAAAGAATTAATCATAATACAAGCTCTGAAACTGAAAGTCTGGAATCAACATGTCTTCGATACATAATAATGACAAATAAAAAGATCCACACCTGCAAGATCTCGGGTCGATTCAACCCACTCATCAACAACAATCTTCCATTCACTGTCAAATCCAAGAAAAGAAAATGACCACAATGTTTGCTAATTTGTGCAGCAAAGGAAACAATATTGTGTTCATATTAATAAGAACACCGTCCAGCAGGACAAATCATGAATACATCAGTTGCTTAACACGCAAACAACACATAACAATAATCACACAGTTTCTTATGCTGAGACTAACTGAAGAAACCAAACAACACATTAACCAACAATGAACAATGATTTCCCTGTTAGGAGAGTACGGAGAGTCGCACGCAGAATCGTATCCTTGTGACATGTGGTTTTAAGGACAAACCTAAGTTACCTGAAATCGGTCATAACTAACAGTGAACAATAATAATGAAACTTCAATTGCGAGAGTAATCACGCAGAAAAGGAACGCATAGAAATCAATGGAAGTCGAGTGAAGGAAGATAGAAAAACAAGAGCAGCGATAATTTAACGAATTAAATAAGTTTATAACTAAAAATTGCGAGAGTAATTAAAGTAATTAAATAAGTTTATAACTAAGAATTTAAATAAATAAGCAACAAAATCAAAATCTAGTAAAGAAACGGAAAGGAACATACGAAGAAACGGAGAATCGACTTAAATAGATTGTAAGTGTTCCTACTGTGCTTGATTATGCTCAGAAAAGAATCAAAACCTGCATAAGAACAGCGAAAATTTAACGTCGATTGAAAATTAGGTAAAAATTACGGAATGATAATAGAGGTCGAAAAGCTTAGCGAATTGAATAAAAAATTAGGTGACCGATATTACCTAAATTGCGGATGATAATGGAGGTCGAAAAGCTTAGTGATAATGGAGGATGAAAGCTTAGTGATAATGGCGAATTGAAGACGGAGCTCGGATGATAATGGCGAATTGAAGACGGAGCTCGGATGATAATGACGAATTGAAAGACGGAGCTCGGATGATAATGGCGAATTGAAGATGATAATGGCGAATTGAAGACGGAGCTCGGATGATAATGGCGAATTGAAGACGGAGCTCGGATGATAATGGAGGTCGAAAAGCTTAGTGATAAGGGCGAATTGAAGACGGAGCTCGGATGAAGACATGTTGAAGAGAGAGAAAATGAGAGGAGTAAATGATTGTATGAGGGGAAATATGCTTGTTAGTGTTAGGAGGTATTTAAGGAGACACGTGTCAACATCTTGTGTGTCTCTAATTTTTAGATCTAATGGTTTAGAAAGGGTTCAGCCGCCTCACTCTAAGAAGGGTGCCTCACATGATTCAATTTCTCTCTCTCTCTCTCTCTCTCTCTCTCTCTATATATATATATATATATATATATATATATATATATATATATATATATATATATATATATATATATATAATGAAGTTCTTATAAGTCCATCATATATTTTGAGTCCCTAAGTCCTATCCCGTACCATTAGATCCTCCAATATGGATGGTTGAGATTGAAGACAATAAACACACTTAACACTAATGAAATTCCTATACACTAATTAATCCCACTTTCTCTCTCTAGCTTTAATTATACATTCACTAATTCATTATCATACACACTTAACATTATCTTTTGTCTTCTTATGCTTCAAAGTTTATACAAATTTTATGACACTTTTATTGTTTTACAAATGTAACTTTAATCTGTTACGAGTGTAACTTTAACAAAATAAAGTGTAACTTTAACCAAAAAAAATGCTGTTTTGACGTATTTTGTTTTGTTTTTTGTAATTTTGAGACAAGTTTACGACGTTTTAGGATTTTTAGAGTATAACTCTAACAGGAAAAAGTGTAACTTTAAACTATGAAGCGGTTTTGACGGATATTATATTGAAATTTTCAATTTTAAAGAAAGTTTACGACAATTTTGTGTTTTACGAGTTTAACTTTAGTCTTTTTCGAGTGATTTTGACGAATAATATTTTGATTTTTGTAATTTTATCATAACTTATTGTAACTTTAGTCTTTAACGAGTGGAATTTTATCAAAAAAAAGGTGTAACATTAATTTTTTAGAAGTGTAATAGTCCATTAAAAGTGTAACATTAGTCCAATGAGAGTATAACCTTGTCCATTGAGAGTGTAGCTTTTCTCCATATAAAAAGTGTAACTTTAGTCCATTGAGAATGTAATTTTAGTCCATTGAGAGTGTAACTTTAGTCCATATTAAAAATGTAACTTTAGTCCATTGAGAGGATAACTTTAGTCGTTAAAAGGGTAACCTTAATAGAGATAAGTGTAACTTCAGGGGCGTCTTGAAATAAATGGAGGCCCGGTGCGCCGCAAAAAAATGAGGCCCCAAATATGAAGTACAAGTGTACTATACTTTAATATTTGTACCGAATTTCATCAATAAAGCTTATAAATTTGTTGTTCAAAATCGGAGGACCGGTTCCTCCGCCCGTGGTTGCACGGGGTCTTAGACACCCCTGTGTAACTTTAATGAAATAATTGTAATTTTAATGGAGATAAGTATAACTTTAATTGTTAAAACTGTAACTTTGTGGACAGGGCCACCCGCGCGTTTTGGTTTTGAGGCGGCGACACTTCTCCCACGGAACCTTGGTTTGCCAAAGCACGTCATGGGCCGTTACCGATTTGTGAGGCATTGAAACCGTTGAAAGGTTGAATAAGCCTGCATTTGTGGAGTCGCCACCAATTTATTGTGGAAAATTGGAAACTGTTCGAATACCTCGTGCCATGTCAAGACACAAAGTAATGACATGAACACTAAGAACTCGTTACCCTTAGCATTCTATGTCTATAATGACTCTCGAGATGCCAATGGAAACGGATGTCCAGAGATAGCTGAAGTAAGAGGTGAGGGTACGTATCAGGAAGTTCTTTAATTCGAACACCTAATCTCGCCCGCATCGATAGCGGCGTCTACTAATGATTAGGGAAGTCGTTCATATTTTATATGTCGTCGATGTAATGCATGCAATGCAACAAACATGGATTAATCCTAGCATGTGAAATTAGACTATGTCGGTTAACACGTGTTTTAGCAAACAATTTGGTCGAAGCAAATGTTAGATTCAATACATGTGAATGCCATACAATTAAATCATACATAATAACAATTGCGATAAATAAATTACAATAATTAAAATTACAAAAATTAGAAGCTTTATTTGATCTACGTCAAAGGCACGCTCAAAGACGGGATTTCGAAGAAATAAATAAAAGGAAAATAAAATTAGAATTTAAATATGAAAAATATGTCAGATTAGAGGTGAGAATATGAATAATAGTTGATTTAAACCGTAATTAGGAGCTACATCAAAGCAAGAAAGAGTTCAGAGGCAGAAAACAACCCAAAACAAGCGCAGCATCTGCTGCGTCCTTTGGAAGAGGCGCATCACTTCATGCGCCTGTTCTCGAGCTGGGTTCGGGTTGTGAAGTCAGAATCGCAACACTGTTATCGTTCATTGGTAGATTTAAGATGGAGTATCGATATTAGACTCGAATTGAAGTGTTTTAACCGATCATATGTATCTGGGCAAGTCATAAAACGAATTAAGACGAGAAATTACAGCGGTTTACATGATTATGATTATGCGATGAACTCGTGTTGGAAATACAAAAAGACGAAACTTCAGGTTAGATTAAGACGAAACTGGATAAATAAGATTCGGAAGAAAACTTATGTATCAAATTGGGACTCCAGCACCTCGACATGAACAAGTCGAAACCCCGAAGAATCGATTTGAATTAAAACGGCGAAAATCCGCAAGTATTGAATTACTCGGGATTAAGGACGAATTAAGCATTGTAATTAAAGGGGAGTTGTTAAAATATGATTTATATACTGAAATAACAAAGAGAAAGAAGGAAAATGAAAGAATAAGAAAAGGAGGAAATTTGCAGGAAGTCGTGGAAGAAGAAGAAGAGCGGGAGCAACATGCATCCTCTGGAAGAGGCGCAGCAAGGCTGCAGTCCTTCATGAAGGCGCAGCTGCTACTGCGTTTCTTCTCGACGTCTGACCTCTGCTGTTTCGTAAAAACGGCTTTAAAAGATGGATTTTAAATCTGTTTTTGAATGTGCTTTTGATATAGATTTATATTGATTGATACAAAATAAAAGTACAATAATAAAATGAGATTTACACCCTCAGACTTATATGTTTGACAAAACGAGATTGACTAAAGTTATCGTTTAGTGATTACTTGACTCAAATATGCGTGGAAAGTGCCCTCGTTAGAGGATTTAGTAGATTGATTAAAGATGGAGTTGGTCAAGTTGGTCGATCTATGCAACGTGACTGGGACTCAGAATGATCTAAGATTACGTGGTCGATTGATCAAGCACGTAGGCGTCGAAAGGCAATAGCGTAGTCTAGAATGCAAAGAGAGAGAAAGAAAGGGCGGAACACTCGCGTGCCAAATCTCGAAGGCCAATAGCGTAGTCTAGAAGGCCTCTATTTATACTAAACATATGGAAGAGTTTCTGAATGACACGGATTTAGAAACAAATCTCGAAAATATTCTGGAAAATGCGAAAAGAGGATAGGAGAAGAGGCGCAGCAACTACTGCGTTTCTTCGAAGAGGCGCAGCATTTGCTGCGTCTTTTCTCCAGCGGTTTCCTCCTTGGCAAGAAAGATTTCCGCGTTTTATTATAGAATTTCGGTAGATTTACACCTCCTTATTCCATGGAACACAATATTACGGTAGATATTTACTTAAAATATTAATTTTAATTAGGAATAAATATCTAGAGAATTCTAGAACATTCCGGAATATTCCGACACGGCATTTAAACGGTTTTTAGAAAATGAAGCGGTTTTTTACCCGAACTCCAAATGAACTCTAATTACTGTCAAAACGACCGTACCGATGCGTAGATGACGACCCAGGGGTTGACTTGAGTGTTTGATCTATCACTTGATGATGAACTTACGGACTGTCATAAATCGTTCCGCGTATCAAACATGCGGCCCAATCATCGCTGGGGTGGTAGGCGGGAGGTGTAGAAATGAGGTATCTACAGAGCCCCCACTTTGACTGAGGCTTGGACAAGGCGAAAGTCAAAGTATAGCCATCAGGTTAATTGAAGATTACAACCTGATGACTATGGCGACGCGAGGCGGCTTAAGCGGTCTGAACCAAGGACCTGTCATCGGGAATATTTTAGACTCTGGTGCCTATCGGGGAGGGTCGTTTAAAGTCCATTAGACTACGTAAGGAAGCTTGCCAGCCATAAGAAGAAATCATACTTGAGACACCCCTGGGTGAAGGATTCGAAGGTACAAATACTCTTCGGAGAATTTTATTGTAAACTCCGTGGGGAAGAACCATATATTGAGTCGACAACGGCGCGTCCTTGGCACCGCTGAGGAGAAAATCCGCTCAGGTCATCGCAAGCGAAATTCCGATAAAGAGGAGAAGCCCATGAACTATATTTAGTGATCATGAATTCTCGCTGGGGAACAAAATATCGTGGTTGTCTGTAGTCTGTTGAAGAGAAAATGTTGATTCGGACGAAGAGACGCCCAAAAAGGAGCCATATTTTGAAGATAAGATGTCGCGGAAGAGGCGCATGAAGCCCGAGCCCACAAATAACGAACTTATAACGAATTTTAACGAATCTCGGCTGGAAACTTACTGAGGAAGAGGCGCAGCAAATGCTGCGTCTTCTCCCGAGCTCACCTCTGTCTGGGTAAAACTCGACTTATGCCGTGTTTGTTTTATTTCAAAAACACAAACCTATTTTGTTTTTTTTACAAAACGCAACCAAATTCCAACCAAATTCTATCAAAACTTGATCAAAACATGCCATAAATCATGACTAATCGAGGTATGTGTCTTGTACTTGCTTTATTTTACATTTGAGCTTTAATTTGGGTTAAAAAATTACGGTTTATATACCCATTTCGTACGAAAATTTGGGGCTTTCGTCCCAAATGAATTTGTCTCATGAAATTGATATGAGAAATGAGTAATTGATCATGTTAGGAACATAACCATGTATCTCTTTCGAATTTTCGTCAAGTATTAAGGATTTGAGCGCGAAATGTGACGGTTTCTTGCTAAACCGCAAAACCCTTCGAAAATGGCCCTATGCTAGTCCATTTTTTATGAAGCTTGACGTTTTGGAACCCTTGAGTAATGGGTAAACTTGCTATTAAACCGGATTTTCAATTTGTCACAGCTTCTCTGGGACACTTTTGTATGGCATAATTGCTATTGTAGCAAAATGCTGCCGAATTTTTGACTCAAACCCGCAACTAGGCTTGAATTTAGACTTGTCTTGACTTAACCTACCACATGTATGGCCGGACTTGGAAAATCTGGCCAAAGATGGCTAGAAAGGCCGTTTTTAAATGCTTGAAAATGCTTGAAAATGTGTTTAACATCGCTTTGTTCACTTCGATTTTGTAGAGGATATTCCTTCTACGTCTGGGAGAAGCCCCATGGACACTGACTTTGACCCTTCTGCCACTCTCATAGTGTATACGCGAGCCAATGTAGGACGAGGCGGCAGTCAGCTCGCAGGAGCGCCTGAGTGGGCCGAGAAATAGAATGGTAGACATCTCATTTGGGCGGCGCAGAGCCACCTGTCGTATAGGACGGCGAGGAGCATGGTAAGCCTTCAGCTTGTCATTCCCTTATTTATTTATGTCTTACACATTTTATGCTAAAGAATGCTTTCTTTTGAATTGACGCAGAAGGCTAGGAATAAGAGGTCCTTCTCTGGTTATACAACGATGATAGACGCCTTCGGGAAGCTGTCAGAGGAGGAAAAGGCTATCATCGAGCGGGGAGGCTTTGGTGCCTTGGTACGAGGCTGGAGGGAGATCAAGGAGAGGAAGATTCAGGCTAACCTCAGTCTGATTCGAGCCTTTCTTGATCGGTTCTGGGACACGACCTCGACTTTCCATATGCCTTTTAGAGAGATCGGGGTCACCTTGGAGGACTACGACATGATCTCGGGTCTGCCGTGTGGAGAGGAGCCGTTGGTGTGGCCGTCGGTGGCCATGAGAGTAGACTCGACCGAGGCGAGGAGTCTGGTTGGCTGGAACTTGGATGCGGGTGCGGCCCAGGTTCCTGGTTTGGTGCCGAGTACCTACGTCATAGACTATTTCGGTGGTAGGGTTTCGGCGAGAGTGAAGATGGATGGACGCATGGTGCCTCCACCACCTTGTATTGCTGAGCAGCGGGGCCATTTGTGGTTATGGTGGTTCTTGTCTTCGATTTACTTCGGAGATAAGGGGAAGAGGCTATCGACGAAGCGTCTTCCGTTTCTTTCTTACTTGAGTAGCCTAGGTTGTTGGGACTAGGTTAGTCCTAGTTTTGCGGTCCTCACGCGCTATATGAGGGCCATGGTCCTTCCGGAGCTGATGGAGAAGAGGACTTCTCCTGCCACTGTCGGTCCTAGACTCCTCTTGGAGGTATGAACCTTTCTTGAAAATATGAAAGATGAGTTTTGTAGAAAACGATTTGTAATCATTATTATTTTGCCTGCAGGCGTGGGTGTACTCTTACTTCCCTGGCTTCGCGCCCACGAGGGCGGAGGACGTACCGAGAGCGTACCCCGTCATGAGGGACTGGGTAGTGTGTCATCAGAAGAGCCAATGATCTTCTTATGATGTTTGTCGGAGGGGCGTAAATGCCCTAAAGTTAGACAGCGTAAGTGTCTTTGATCTTCATTTTATTTTTCCATTATTTAGAGATGATCATAGGAATGACCCCTCGTTTTCTTGCTTTAGTGGGTGCCCAGGCCCTGGGAGAGCTACTCTAGGGCTCCAGCCTTTTTGGCTGAGGTCCTCCGTCCTCGGAGTTCGAGTAGGTTGTTATTGACGACACCCATGGGGCCTGTGTGGAACTTGGGTGAGCGTTGACTCGGCAGCGCTCTCATGACACTTTTACGTTTGCCATCGACCCTCCACGGACGATGTTTAGGGAGCCTTCAGTTGTGGACATGGGCCACAGGCCGGTCTGTGGATTTGGGCCACCTACCGATATGCGGTCACGGGCCACCTGCACGCCAAGCTAATTTGTGGACATGCAGCGGTCTTTTGAAAGCCATGCTCGGCGGCGTAAAAATGCTTTCGACCGGATTGCTTTAGATCGGCCGGTTTCGTCTCGGTAAAGGTCTCGAAACGATATAGAGATGTTCGGAGTCGCCACCAAGCATTTGTGGGATGCTTGGAACCCGTTCGAATCCACTTTATACCTAGGTCAATCAAGGCAAAAAGCGGTGCTTGACATAGGTACTAAAGATAAGGACTCCTCCCCCTTTTAGCATTTTATGCCTAAAATGACTCTCCTGCGCCCTGGATAAGGCCATCCACTATCCAAAGGTTCTGAGTAAGGGGTGAGGGTACGTATAGGGAAGCCCTTTAATCGGACACCCAATCCCGCCCGCGTTTGCGGCCTCTACTGATCGATCGTGGTTGTTTAAGTGCAAAAGTTGATAAAATGGTGTAAATGCATGAATGCACATCCAAAAGTGTTAACCTAACATGTGAGCTTTCCAAGTCGGTTTGTTAATCCAAATATCAAGCATAAGATGTCAAGTTGGATTTATATTGATTTACATGTGAAAACGGAAATTAAACATCCATTTACCAAGTTCGGGTTATGATGCTTAACACGATCCATTTATTGAAAAAGGGTGTCCAATGACAAAGTGTAAAAAACGTAAACTTGTCAATCTGATCTGTCACGTATTCGGATAAACCGTAATCGGGATCGTCCTAGACAAGTACCAAAATGGGACAGAACAGTGCCAGGCAGCCCTGTTAAGGCGCGAGCCTATTGGCGAGATAAGTGGCTCTGCCCTGGTTTTGAAAGATGGAAACAGACGGCCGCTTGGGGCGCGAGCCATGAGACGACCTAAGGGGGCTTCTTCTGGTTCTTGAAAAGGTTATTTAAAACCGTATTTATGATGAAAGATTTGCAAATGTTGTTTGCATGACTCGGAATAATTACTATTGTGTTAGTAACATTCGTTGTCGGATTTGCATGTTTGAAAAGTATAGTTTACAAACAAAAATGTAAAATATTTGATTTGAACTAATCATGTTAAGTTCATTTCTTTGTAATTAGTCAAGTTTGTCATCGTACTCGGATTAAACCGACATGGTATAAAGAACCAAGGATGCTTATGAATTATGACTAATATGTTTGCAAATGTAAATAAATGAGAAAAATGGTAAATAAAATAAAAGGGGGTTAAAATACCCTTTAATTTGTAATTAACCAATAATTCATCGAGTCACGGAATAAACCGTCATGGTATAAAGAACCAAGGATAATTTTTGTAATGGTCAAAATATGTTTATCATAAAAATGAATTAAAATGGTAAATAAAATAAAAGAATTTCTTTTAAAATGTAATTAACCAATTAATATCACCGAGTCACGGATTAAACCGTCATGGTATATTGAACCAAGGGTGATTATAATTTATGGCTAAAAAGTTTGTCATAAAAATGATTTGAAACATTTTAAATGGTAAAAACCGATTACAAATAAGAAATGAAATAAAGAGGAAAGACGAGAACAAACACGGCTGGATTAAGGCCTGAGAGGCGCTTTAGGCGCGAGCCATGCTGCTATACAAGCAGCCCCTGTCTCGGCCAAAAATCCAGTTTTGGCACGTCTAACCTATATTTGAATCATGTTATAAAATGTTCATGCTTATAAACTAATAAAAACATGAAACAAGTGAGTTGTTTACACCCTCAAACTTATGTGTATTGATGTTTGCGAAGTAGACGACTTTAGAGACGGTTTTCTCGTTGTGACTAATCGCGATCAAAGAAGTTTAAAAGAGTGCCTTAAAAAAGGATTTTGTTTTGAAAATATGTTAATTAAAACATGTTGATTGATGAATTGAGTTGGTTAAATGGGTCGGTGGAATGCACGGCGACGGTACCAAACAAAATGTGTAAGGCTTGTGTTTACGATTCGTAGGTCGTGAACACGTGTCGATTTTGTGACTTAGGAAGTCGGGTCTAGAAGTTTAAGGGAGAAGGAGGAGGCGGAATCTCGCGTGAGGATTATGGTGTGTGAAGGGTGGTATTTATAGAGAAATGTGGGGAGGTAGGTCGGTTGATTTGCTTAGAGGCTAAGCAGATGGCCTAAAGAGGCGCGAACCACCTCGTGATGGAAATGGGTGTATTGTCCCTTTCAATTTGGACGTGGCCAATTCTCCATCCATTGTTGATATGTGGCATTCATATAAGATGTCGTGTAACAATATGGGCATCTAATAAGATGATTTTGGTGTTACTTGAGGTAGGTGTTTTGTGTGCTTGACTCGGGTTTGACCCGTGTGAGTCGGGATTTGAATTTCGAGTCGGTTTTTGGCCCGGTGTTGGTTTTGACTCTAATTAGGGTCATTTTCATGGAAATGACTTGATGAAAACATTCATGACATTATTTTTGACATTCGAGATTTGGGTTGACTCGGGTTGACTCAGGTTGACTCTAGTTGCGGGTTTCTGAGTCGGTTTTGGGTCCGAAGACGGTTTTAACTCTAAATAGTGTTATTTTAATGCAAATGAAGTTAGAAAAACTTTTGAAATCATTTTTCATATCGGAGTAGTGCATTAAACCGTCTTATGTATAGCCAATCCACGCACGCATATCAAAAACACGTTATAGTCCGATCATCATCGGGTGGTTTTTGGAAGGTGTAGATACTGGGTATCTACAGAGCCCCCACTTTGACTGAGGCTTGGACAGGGCGAAAGTCAAATTAAGGCCTCTAGATCAATCGAAGATTACAACCTGAAGACCATTGCGACATCGAGGCGACTCAAAAGGGTTTGAGCCAAGGACCTGCCGTCGGGAAGGGCGACGTCGAGGCGACTCGAGGATTCGAGGCAAGGACCTGCCGTCGGAAATAATTTAGAGTCTGTCGACTTTTGGTTCGGGTTGTTTAAAGTCCATTAGACTACGTATAAAGGCTCGCCAGCCATAAGAAGGAGTCATACCTAAGGCATCTTCAGGATACGTCCTTGAATCTTTTGCGCGCAAAGGCTCGCCAGCCGGTGTTGAAGGCGGTGCGTTTTGAGGCTCGCCAGCCATAGGAAGGAGTCATACCTAAGGCATCTTTGGGATATGTCCTTGAGTTATACCTTGTGTGCGTGCAAAGGCTCGCCAGCTGTGATATGAGTCGTACCCGAGGCATGTTCGGGATACGTCCTTGAGTTGTACCTTGTTTGCGGACAAAGGCTCGCCAGCTTGTGAAAAGGAGTCGTACCCGAGGCATCTTCGGGATACGTCCTTGAGTTGTATCTTATTTGCGGACAAAGGCTCGCCAGCCATCTATGGTCGAATGATCGACTATGGAAAATAGCATGTGTGACATCCATTTAAAAATCGGCACTCACTGGGGAGTTAGAAACTCCTCAGGACTCGCCGGGGATGTGCGTTGCTGCTTGCTGGGAGGTAGCGTGTGCCATGTAATCAGCGGGGTTAAAGCTCTTGGACTTGATGGGTCGCCGTTTGTTGGGAAGAACCCAGTACTCAGTTAGAGTAAGTTTGTCTTCTCAAGATTATCTGTATGGTTAGTGACCACACAAATCTGCAGTCGCATAGACAAGCACGTTGAATGCAAGCATATAAGCAGGTAGGCACATAAGCATGTGAGCAGTTAGCATATAAGCAACTAGCACGTAAGCACATAAGCACGTAAGCACATAAGCATGTGAGTAGTTAGCATTAAGCAACTAGCATGTAATATCTCACGCGAGGGGAGATAGAAGTTTTGAATGTTGTGAAGTTTAATATTGAATCTTGATGCTAATGGATCCATGATTTGATAGTTAGAGACACGTGACCGTTGGGATACTGACTCACATAGACGCACACTGACAGACTTTCAAATGGGCAGTCGTGAACGTGACACAAAGTCAGTGTCGACACAACGCGGGGGTAACTCTGACAGACTTTGCACATGTAAGTGCAACTCCTAGCCAAGAAAGCATGACAGCGCGTATCAAATCCCTGAGGTAGAAGGTTCGCTTTGCTGGGGAACATGAATTGATTATCTTCTTCAGGCATCTTTGCCTCCGTTTGCTTGTTTGAGATCCCTTCTCGAGGTATGATGATTCAGAAACCAAGACCTTATCATCGTCCGAACCGAGCACTAGGCTACAGGCGGTTTTAAATTGGACTGTAGTTGAGACTCAAAAGATGTTTGAGGATAAAGGACGGGTGGCGTCTCGAAAGAGAAGCCCCCAGAGTGAGAAGGTGGGAATTTGACGAAACAGGGAATGGGCGACGTCTTAAGGAAGAAGCCCCAGTAAAGAGGTATAAGATAAATTTTTGCGGTTGGGTGGGCTGCTTTTGAGGATTGATGTTGATGGTTGATATTGAAATGGGTGTGCGGTTGTGTCCTTGTTAAGGGACTGCCTACGTATTCCCGTGTTGTACGAAATCAAAACAGATCGTAGTTCCGAGCTGTTTTTTTTAGGGTTGAAAATTGGAATTATTTTGAAAGGAGTATGCGGTTGTGCCCCTGTAATAGGACTGCCTACGTATTCGCGTGTTTGCGAAATCAAACCAGATCGTAGTTCTGAGTGTGTGTGCAATGGGTTGCAAATTGAAGGTTTGAAAATTGAATGTGTGTGGGGGTGTGGTTGTGCCCTTGTAATAGGACTACCTACGTATTCGCGTGTCTGCGAAATCAAACCAGATCGTAGTTCTGAATGTGTGGATAATTTATTTTGAGATGTATGGTTGTGTCCTTGAAGGACTGCCTACGTATTCACGTGAAGTGAAATCAAACCAGATCGTAGTTCTGAATGTGTGCCTAAACGAGATGTTAGGACCTTTAAGTGTGAGGGTCACGACGGTAAATTCCATTTGGTGACTCGTATAGATTTGTGCCTAAGCGAGTTGTTAGGACCTTAAAGTGTGAGGGTCACGACGGTAAACTCCGTTTGGTGACTCGAGAAATTGATTTGAGATAATTCCTCCTTGATCATGAATCGAAGAGGTGTAATTTGTGAAAATGTTCCTTATCATGTGAGCACACTAAAAAGTGGACCCTAAGGGTAGACTAGGTATGTCCCGTTCTCGGTAGCAAAGCATTTGAGGACTCCGTATCTGGGTCAGGGTGAAAATGGCTTCGACATTATGGAATGTGGAGCTTGGTAATAATAGGTTCATTTGACAGATAAAAATCTGGAGTTGAGGGTCACGACGGTGAATTCCGTTTGGTGACTCGAAAGTTGATTGGAGTGAAATACCTCTTGATCATGAATCGAAGAGGCATAGCTTGAAAAAATGTTTCTTGTTATGTGAGCACACTAAAAAGTGGACTCTAAGAAAGCAATGTTTTTTTTGAAGACTCTGAATCTGAGTCAAGGTGAAAATGGCTTCGGCATTTTGGAATGTGGAGCCTTGTAATAAAAGGTTTGTTCGACAGATAAAAATCTGGAGTTTGTATTTGTGGTGTTAAGGCCGATGGATTACGTTTTGTAATGTGGTGCGGAATGTGGTCTCCGGCTTGATGTGGCCTAAGCACGAAATGGTTGGTAAATGTAGGATCAGAATCCCATGTCTGGACCTTAAAGGTTAAGGTGTGATATTACGAGCTTGAGGGGAATCCTCAGAATCCTAGATAGGTCTCCCGTAGTGCTTGGTCTCTAGAAGGACTTAGGGGTGAAGCGATGTTGGTTATGATCTTAAGGGGAATCCCCAGGATCCTAGATGGGTCTCCCTGTAACAATCTGTTGAAGGACTTAGGGGTGAAGCAGTTTTGGTTGAGGTTTTAGTGTTTGGTGTTTTGGACGTGTTGGTCCGGGGTTTGGTGTGTTGGACTTGTTGGTCCTGGGCTTTGGACTTGTTGGTCCTGGACTTGGTATTTTGGACTCATGGGTCCTGGGCTTTGGACTTGTTGGTCCTGGACTTTATATGTTGGACTCATGGGTCCTGGGCTTGGACTTGTTGGTCCTGGACTTTGGATGTTGGTGTTGGACTTGTTGGTCCGAAGTTTGAAAAGTGACGGTTTAATTCCGTTATTTGAAATTGTGGGGAAAATAACGAATTTGAATTTCTCTATTTCATTTTTTTGAAAAGTGACGGTTTCGAATTTCGTCAGTTGAAATTGTGGGAAAATAGCGAATTTGAATTTCACTATTTCGTTTTTTGAGAAGTGACGGTTTGCAATTACGTCATTTGAAATTGTGGAAAATAGCGAATTTGAATTTCACTATTTCGTGTTTTTTATTTGAAAATGTCGGTTTTAATTTCCGTCGTTTGAAATTTGTGAAAATAGTGAACTTGAATTTCACTATCTTGTTTTTTGTGATTTGAGAATGACGGTTTTTTTGATTCAATCATTGAAATTCGTGAAAATAGCGAATTTGAATTTCACTATTTTGTGTTTGTGATTTGAAAATGACGGTGTTTGATTCCATCGTTGAAATTCGTGAAAATAGCGAATTTGAATTTCACTATTTCGTTTTTTTATTTGAAAATGACGGTTTTAATTTCCGTCGTTTGAAATTTGTGAAAATAGTGAACTTGAATTTTACTATCTTGTTTTTGATTTGAATATGACGGCTTTAATTTCCGTCGTTTGAATTTTGTGAAAATAGCGAATTTGAATTCCACTCTTTTGTTTTTTTTTTTCTCTTTTTTTTTATTTGAAAGTGACGGTTTTTTTAATTCCGTCGTTTGGAATTGAGAGAAAATAACGACTTTGAATTTCGCTATTTTGTTTTTTGTTTTGCTTTAGCCTTGGCTTTTGCTTTGGCTTTGGGTGAATGGATATTGGCTTGGGCCTTTGATTTTGGCCTTTCGCTTTGGTTTTGCTTTAGATATATTGGTTTTTTGCCGTCCTTCGTTCGAGGAAGGTAGAGGTGCAGACGAGGATGTAACCATTGGTGATGGAATGGTTTTGTGGGGAATGGGCTTGCCTTCCGTCATTGATAATGAACAAGGAGATGTTCTGGGTTTGTTATCTAGGTTCGTCGTAGGATCCCTTTGTTTGAGAGCTCGTTCTAGATCGGGTGCTAATGAAAGGTTTCTATTGCCAGACATGGAATAGGTAAAGAGAATGGACACGGAGTTTCGAGTCCTCTGGTTACTCGGTACGGAACGTCACTCGAGTGTACTCACATTGAATTGGAACATGTCGTTTGTTTTAAATCAATTCTCAAATCAATTCTTGTTGTCAACGGGAAATGGTAAAGGGGAGAATATATGATAGCTGGAAATTGTGCTTTTATTTAGATAAATAAGAGGTTAGCACATACTCGATGGATACATGTGACTCATGGGGACAGCCCCCAGTTTGTCACTTAGGAATAAAAGGACAGACACTAGGATAGATATGAGAAAGCCTAATACTCGGACTCGGACTCAGACTCAATCGTAGATACGGACTCCTAATCATCATGTTCCTCCTCGAAGGTCTCTTTCGCAGCATCCAGCGGCTTGAATGTCTTGTTTTGAGCATTGACCCACTTGAGCACTTCACTCTCGGTGTTGGGAATGATATGAGGACAACAGTCCATGAGGCTTTCATCTCCTTGCAGAAAGAGATGTCCATTAGAGTTGTTTTCATCAATTGGTTGGCATAGGGATGAAGCTATCAGTTCATGGTTGTCGACCAAATTTTGAATAGCATGTTTCAGTTTGAAGCATGTTTCAGTATCATGACCCTTTCCTTGATGATATTGGCAATAGGCATTGCCGTCCCAAAAACGGGTTTTCCTGCATTCAAGACGGGTCCGGAGTGGGCCCGATTGGTTGTAGTTTCCCTTCCATCACAAGCTTTCGAAGAGTTGCGACATAGGTTGTGTTGAGTTTGGTGAATGTCCTTTGAGAACGCTCAACCTTGCTGTTTGACTTGAGACTTTCAAGAGGATTGTCTTGACTGAGAGGTGCAATTATGATTTTGCCAGCCTCGATCATATCTTGAATGGCATTCTTGAGTTTTAAACATATTTCGATGTCATGGCCCTTGCCTTGATGGTATTGGCAATAGGCATTACCATCCCAGAATCAGGATCTCCTGTGTTCAGGTTTGTCCGGAGTCGGACCAATGGGTTGGAGCATTCCTTCTGAAGCAAGTATCTCCAGAGCGGTGCCATATGTTTTTCCCAGATCTGTGAATACCCTTTGATGTTTTCCCATGATTCCAACATTGGTGTTTTTTGGGATGTTTTTGTGAGTTTTGTTTTGGTTTTTGTCAATCCTGGGCGGAAGCAGGATTTGGTCGTTGTCAATGGGAAGTTTTTGGGATGTTGCTTGGTATTTTGAAGGATATTTTGGTGAGGCAATTTCATGTTCTTTGTTGGTGGGTTCATGGGTGTCCGAACCATTAGATGATTTCTCATTTTCAACAGCTGTTGGTTGGTGAACCAAGGGTTGGTTTCCTTGATGGTCAGGTTCATTTTCGGTACTACCAAACCTCTTCTCCAAATTAGCTACACGAGTGTTCAAATCATCGATAGCCACTTGCAGCTTTGAGAATATGTTGTTGATGGAGACGGAGAGCATCATTATAGCGCTTTGTATGCCATCTTCGTCAATTGCATGAATTTTCTCATCGTCAGGAGAGATAAGGTGAGAGCAATCCAGGGAAGATTCCTCGCTGTGTTCAATAGGGTTTTCAGGATGGTTGTTCTTGTCGTTTGCTGAGGGAGGTAATGGTAACTCGCCCTTTTCGAACATATCAAGGATGGCGCCTTTTAGAGGGAGACACGTTTCAGTGTCATGTCCGCGATCTTGGTGATATTGACAAAACAGTTTTCCGTCCCATCTGCTTCCTCGCTTGTTTGGTAGAGGGTCTGGAGTTGGACCAATTGGCTTAAGCTTTCCTTTGGAGATTAGCCTTTCCAAGGCTACGGGATAAGGCATGCCCAAATCAGGGAAGGACATATGAGGTCGTCTGGTTTTGGTTTTGTCGATGGCAAGTAGTCGGCTTTTAAGGAGCTTAACCCTTTCCTCAATTTCATAAGAGGAAAAATTCCCGGTTACCAGTTTGTCCTCAACTTGGGAGAGACGAGTGCTCAAGTTTTCCACGGTTGCTAGGAGTTAAAGGACCATGTTGTTGGTTTCAGCAGAAGTCATGGCGGTTGCAGATTGATCAGTTTCTTGAGTTCCTGGTTGGTGATTGATGGCACCCAAGAGATTCCTATTTGACATAACGATGGGAGTTATAACTTGTCTTGGCAGGGGATTGCACAAACAAAGGCAAGTACGACACATATAAACAAAAGGCAGTTTTGTTGTGGAGACGCGACAGTGTGACTATGTTATGAGTTCATTAAAGATCGTGGATGACCTCTTGTGTTTGAACTCTTGGTGCATGACTTTGAATTTCGACTCGAGTGTCAACTTTGGCGTAGTGATGCCTAGACAGACAACTTCTGACTTAGTTTGGATGTGCGTTGATGGCGTGACGCCATTGGACAAGACATGTACACAAACTTGACCTTTGACCCGTAATGTAGGGGAAAGACGGGTTTAATACCCGAGAGGTATTGACTCTCCTACTGCCATTGAAGATGTCTCAACAATTAGGCGACACGACCTGGACTCTAATCGACTCAAGGCTGGATCAGAAAGGTGGACTGAAGTTTTCGAAAATAGAAATTTTCAAAATGATTCATTTGTCGTTTCATGGACGGCTTCTGAAGAATAGGGATCTTTAGAAGGTCGACCAGGTGAAAGGGTTGTCTTAGGTTTGTTTTCAAAAGACAGTTTAAGTTGAAATTGCGGCGGCTCTGACAACAATGTGTTGTTTCCGAAGACAGTTTTTGAAATTCCGAATCACGGATTTGAAAATCGAGAATTGAAGAGTTTAGAATCGTCATCACAATGGCCATGAAAACGGTTAAATTTATTTTCAAAGGATTAAAAATTGGGTTGAAAATTTGAAAACGGTTAAATTTGTTTTCAAAGATTGAGTTTTGATTTGAAATCTGAAAACGGTTAAATTTGTTTTCGAAAATTTGATTTTGAATTAAAATTTGAAAACGGTTAAATTTGTTTTCAAATGATTGATTTTGAATTTGAAATTTGAAAACAGTTAAATTTGTTTTCAAATGATTTGGAATTGGATTTGAAATTTGAAAGCGGTTAAATTGGCCTTCAAATGATTTGATTTTGAATTAGAATTTGAAAGCGGTTAAATTGGCCTTCAAATGATTTGATTTTTGATTGAAATTTGAAAGCGGTTAAATTGGCTTTCAAATGATTTGATTTGATTTTGAATTTGAAAACGGTTAAATTCGTTTTCAAATGATTTGATTTTGAATGGAATTTAAAAACGGTTAAATTCGTTTTCAAATGATTTGATTTTTGATTGGAATTTGAAAACGACTAAATTGGCTTTCAAATGATTTGGTTTTTTATTGGAATTTGAAAGCGGTTAAATTGGCTTTTAAATGACTTGATTTTGAATTGGAATTTGAAAACGGTTAAATTCGTTTTCAAATGATTTGATTTTGAATGGAATTTGAAAACGGTTAAATTCGTTTTCAAGATTTGAAATCGGAAATCGTGAGGATTGAATTCGTCATTACGACGGGTTAGAAAACCGTTTAACTTTTGAAAGACGGTTAAGAATCGAAAAGTGTGAGAATTGAAATCGTTATTACGACGGCTTAGAAAAGCCAAATTTGATTTCGAAAACGAGATTTAAATTTGGAAAGTTGCACGGGTTGAAGTCGTCATTACGATGGTTTGAAAAACGTTTTTATTAATAAACTGATTTCGAAGTTTGAAAATCCGAGGCTAGAATTCGTCATTACGACGGTGTAAAAGTGCATTTTGAGAATGCAACGGTCGGCGAGGGACCGAGGTTTGAAATGGCCATCACGATGACGTAAAGGGTGTTTTGAAATGGTTTGTGAAAACCGAAGTTTGAAATCGTCATTACAACGCATGAAAAGGTGTGATTGAAACAGTTGTAAAAACTGAGTTTTGAAATAGCCATTATAACGGCATAAAAAGGTGCTTTGGAACGGTTATAAAAACCAGGTTTGAAAATTGTCATTACGACGGCCTAAAAAGGCGTTTTTTTTGAAACGGTTGTAGAAAACCGGGTTTGAAAATCGTCATTACGACGGCCTAAAAAGGCGTTCAACGGTTGGCTAAAGACCGAGGTTTGAAATGGCCATTATAACGGCGCGAAAAAGGTGTTTTTGAAACGGTTGTAAATAAACCGGTTTTGAAAGTCGTCATTTGGACGACGTAAAAAGGCGTGCAACGGTCGGCGAAAGACCGAGTTTTGAAATGGCCATTATTACGGCGCAAAAAGGTGTTTTTAAAGTTTGAAAATGACACGGAAGGACTTATGATCACATAACACATAAGCACTCGCAGTTTCATTATATGATGCATAATGCTGACACGGGTTTTGGCTTAAAAGGGTGGGTTACACACCAAGCAATCAAACCCCGATTTTCGAGAGGGATACCAATCCAAACAAAATATGTAAGGAGGGTGCCCTAGCCTCGTGCTTGAAGGTGATGAAAGCTCTTTGACGAAACAAAAATGTGTATCGTCAACGGCATGCTTGACTCAATTGGGATTCGAAACGCGGGGATGAGAAAACTCACGCCGACAAGACGAGCAAATTGGTCGAAAAAGGTTAGGTTGTGGGCCCGGACAAGGAACCCGACTTATGACCGTAATATCAATTAATGCACTTTAACCACGACCTCGTTCGAGTTTCACCTCTAAGGATCACAAAGACACAAGTGTCCTAGTTTTTCCCAGCGGAGTCGCCAGTCTGTGGACATGGCCCACATGCCGGTCTGTGGATTTGGGCCACCTACCGATCTGCGGTCACGGGCCACCTGTACGCCAAGCCAATCTGTGGACATGCACCGGTCTTTTGAAAGCCACGTTCGGCGGCGTAAAAATGCTTTTGACCGGATCGCTTTAGATCGGTCGGTTTCGTCTCGGTAAAGGTCTCGAAACGATATAGAGATGTTCGGAGTCGCCACCAAGCATTTGTGGGATGCTTGGAACCCGTTCGAATCCACTTTATACCTAGGTCAATAAAGGCAAAAAGCGGTGCTTAACATAGGTACTAAAGATAAGGACTCGTCCCCCTTTTAGCATTCTACGCCTAAAATGACTCTCGTGCGCCCTGGATAAGGCCATCCACTATCCAAAGGTTCTGAGTAAGATGTGAGGGTACGTATTAGGAATCCCTTTAATCGGACACCCAATCCCGCCCGCGTTAGCGGCCTCTACTGATCGATCGTGGTTGTTTAAGTGCAAAAGTTGATAAAACGGTGTAAATGCATGAATGCACATCCAAAAGTGTTAACCTAACATGTGAGCTTTCTAAGTTGGTTTGTTAATCCAAATATCAAGCATAAGATGTCAAGTTGGATTTAGATTGATTTACATGTGAAAACGGAAATTAAACATCCTTTTACCAAGTTCGGGTTATGATGCTTAACACGATCCATTTATTGAAAAAGGGTGTCAAATGACAAAGTGTAAAACGTAAGCTTGTCAATCTGATCCGTCATGTATTCGGATTAACCGTAATCGGGATCTTCCTAGACAAGTACCAAAATGGGAGAACAAAGTGCCAGGCAGCCCTGTTAAGCGCGAGCCTATTGGCGAGATAAGGGGATCTTGCCCTGGTTTTGAAAAATGGAAACAGACGGCCGCTTGGGGCGCGAGCCATGAGCCACCCGGGGTGTCTCCTGGTTCTTGAAAAGGTTATTTAAAACCGTATTTATGATGAAAGATTTGCAAATGTTGTTTGCATGACTCGGAATAATTACTATTATGTTAGTAACATTCGTTTTCGGATTTGCATGTTTGAAAAGTATAGTTTACAAACAAAATTGTAAAATATTTGATTTGAACTAATCATGTTAAGTTCATTTCTTTATAATTAGTCAAGTTTGTCATCGTACTCGGATTAAACCGACGTTGTATAAAGAACCAAGGATGATTATGAATTATGACTAATATGTTTGCAAATGTAAATAAATGAGAAAAATGGTAGATAAAATAAAAGAGGGTTAAAATGCCCTTTAATTTGTAATTAACCAATAATATCATCGAGTCACGGAATAAACCGTCATGGTATAAAGAACCAAGGATGATTTTTGTAATGGTCAAAATATGTTTATCATAAAAATGAATTAAAATGGTAAATAAAAGAAAAGAATTTCTTTTAAAATGTAATTAACCTATTAATATCACCGAGTCACGGATTAAACCGTCATGGTATATGGAACCAAGGGTGATTATAATTTATGGCTAAAAAGTTTGTCATAAAAATGATTTGAAACATTTGAAATGGTAAAAATCGATTACAAATAAGAAATGAAATAAAGAGGAAAGACGAGAACAAACACGGATAGATGAAGGCCTAAGAGGGGCTTTAGGCGCGAGCCATGCTGCTATACAAGCAGCCCCTGTCTCGGCCAAAAATCCAATTTTGGCTCGTCTAACCTATATTTGAATCGTGTTATGCAATGTTCATGCTTATAAACTAGTAAAAACATGAAACAAGTGAGTTGTTTACACCCTCAAACTTACGTGTATTGATGTTTGCGAAGTAGACGACTTTAGAGACGGTTTTCTCGTTGTGACTAATCGCGATCAAAGAAGTTTAAAAGAGTGCCTTAAAAAAGGATTTTGTTTTGAAAATATGTTGAAAATATGTTAATTAAAACATGTTGATTGATGAATTGAGTTGGTCAAATGGGCCGTTCGAATGCACGGCGACGGTACCAAACAAAATGTGTAAGGCTTGTGTTTACGATCGGTAGGTCGTAAACATGTGTCGATTTTGTGACTTAGGAAGTCGGGTCTAGAAGTTTAAGGGAGAAGGAGGGGGCGGACTCTCGCGTGAGGATTATGGTGTGTGAAGGGTGGTATTTATAGAGAAATGTGGGGAGGTAGGTCGGTTGATTTTGCTTAGAGGCTAAGCAGATGGCAAAAGAGGCGCGAGCCACCTCGTGATGGAAAGGGGTGTATTGTCCCTTTCAATTTGGACGTGGCCAATTCTCCATCCATTGTTGATATCTGGCATTCATATAAGATGTCGTGTAATAATATGGGCATCTAATAAGATGATTTTGGTGTTACTTGAGGTAGGGGTTTTGTGTGCTTGACTCGGGTTTGACCCGTGTGAGTCGGGATTTGAATTTCGAGTCGGTTTTTGGCCCGGTGTCGGTTTTGGCTCTAATTAGGGTCATTTTAATGGAAATGACATGATGAAAACATTAATGGCGTTATTTTTGACATTCGAGATTTGGGTTGACTCAGGTTGACTCGAATTGCGGGTTTCTAAGTCGGTTTTGGGTCCGAAGACGGTTTTAACTCTAAATAGTGTTATTTTAATGCAAATGAAGTTAGAAAAACTTTTGAAATCATTTTTCATATCCGAGTAGTGCATTAAACCATCTCATTTATAGACAATCCACGCACGCATATCAAAAACACCTTATAGTCCGATCATCATCGGGTGGTTTTTGGAAGGTGCAGATACTGGGTATCTACAGGAGTACGCCGGGTTTGTTCACCGGAGGCTAGCGTACTGGCCGATTGTGGTAAGCATATTTAACGTTTACTTGTCTTTGATAGATATGATAAATGATGAATGATTAGCGAATAATGAACCACTTGAGTTTTGTAGGACATCGAAGTGGCGGGCGTCGAGCCCCCCAGCTTTTCCAGAGACGTTGGAGTACACTGAATCGGCGGGCATGACAGTGATCTCGGAGATCCAGTCTTTTAGCGAGGCGGTGACTGACGCTGGCTTGGATGAGTGGTAACACGTTGTGAGGAGGTTAAGCCCCCAGCTTTGGCTGTCTTTAGTATTTTATGCTTTATTACATAGGAATGCATTTGCTTGAACCTTCTCCGTATTTGAATAAAGGTGGCACCGTCCAGGCATGTGGAGCTGTGGAGCATGGCCAACCGGCTGCGAGTTACAGCCATTGAGGCCCTTACAGATGGCTCGGAGCGGCAGGTATGAACCTTTTATAGCCGTCTTTATTTTTATTACCTCCAATTTTGTGAAGTAAAGTATCAATCCAATTTTCTGTGTAGAGGGAGCGTGACCTGGAGCGTGACCTGGCGCAGTCCCAGGAGGAGACGGCCCATTTGCTGAGAGAGCTCGAGGCCAGAGATGCGGAGATCGCTGTCCTTGAGGCGACAGTGGCTGAGCTGAGGGGTCATCCGGACTAGTTTGTGCTGACTTATGTTTGCACATTTGTACATTTTGGATGTCATTTTGGGCAGGAGCCCGTATTTTGATGTATATTTTTGCATTTTTGGTTGTATATATGACGGTCTGCGTGCCTTTGCTGCTGGGTGTTTGTTGCATCTACATGTTAGCTTTGAAAAACAGGTTTGGCATATGACGGTTTGTGCCGTCATGCTGCCGAAATTCACGTGGGTAATCTTAAGCAAAACATATAGCAAAAAGAAATAAGATGGCCTAAATTAGCGCGAAAAGAAAGAAAAAAAAAAGTGTCCGAACATGGACAAAATGACGCGACCGGACGGTAGGGGGGCTACCCTCTAAAAAAAGATTTTAAAAGAAACGTCTAAGTGTGTCATAAACATTTTTGAAAAGAGGGAGTGAAATGATTCCTCGGAAAAAAATGAACGAGTAAGTGTGCGTATTTGGCGAAAATGTCAATTTTGCCTCGAAAAGCGAGCCCGTAAAAGATTAGAAAACATAAATTTGGTAATTAATCAAAATTACCGAATTAAGTCCCTATAGGAATAAGAAACTTTAACTAAAACAGATTAGAAAATATCCCACGGCTGTCAAACGAGGAAAAGAGCCTGGGAAAGAGGCGCAGCAAGAGCTGCGATCCTTCGAAGAGGCGCAACTTTTGCTGCATCTTCTCTCCAGCTTGTCGGTTCTCGACAGAATTTAAGAAATGTTGAATAGTATAAATAGAGGCTTCGGTTGAGCTTCTATTCTCACAATTCTCCCTTCCTTGACTTCGTCTATTACATAAAACCTCATATATCTTCTCAAATTTTACCCAAAAAAATATGGATGCCTTTGAAAATCGCATTAAGGAGTGGATGAACGAATTTACGAATGTGGAGAAACACGACATGGGTGCTTTTAACTTAGGATCAATCATAAGTTTTAAGCTAGTGAAGGTAATTAGGCCATTTTTGGATGCTTGTCTTGAATATTGGGACCCGAATTTTCATGTATTTGCCTTTCCGGGAGGCGAAATTTATCCCTTTCCTGAAGAAATTGCTGCGGTTGGAGGATGGGACGCAGAAAGTGTTCCGGCTATACCCCCTAGCTCTCAAAGCCATAAATATAAATTTAGGGATTTGCTTGGATTGACCAAGGCTGAGGAAGACTGTCTTGTGACCTTAAAAAGTATCCGTATGTTTGAATTTGTCGATCGATTTATAAATAGGGAGGACCCTACTATCTCTTATGCGGCGAGGGGCAGAGCTTATGGATTTTGCCTTCTTCATTGCTATGTCCTGAGAGGGCATGTGGACAAAGAGATGAGGGGTGACCCTCGATTTTTAGGCATAGTGGAGCAAATGGAACTGCGCAGGAGCCCAACATGCTTAGTTCAAGGGGAGACCATTCTAGGATTGGACAATAAGAAGGCGAACCGCGAGTATCCTTATCTTGGGAGTCCTATTATTTTACAGGTAAGAACCCGTTTTTGTCTTATTCGGACGTTTTCTTTCTTTTTTTTTCTTCTTTTTTTTTCGTTTCGTTTTTTTGGCCGGTTGTAGATACTAACTCTCGTCCTCTTTTGGCAGATCTGGCTAATGGAAAGGCTGCGGTTGATCGAGCCCCCAGTTGACGTGACAGGATATCGCTCCCGATCAATTGTGATGAGAACGAGGCTATACATGGTGGACTTCACTAGAGTATGCAATTATTGGGAAAATAAATTGAAGAGTGAAGGTGGGCCCTTGATTTGGTGGATCGTGCCATGGTGGCATCTTAGATCGGTGACTGGAGTATCGTCTTTGGATCCGACACGGTCAATTCGCGTTCCCGGCTTGGAATTCATGATCTATACTTTTCCGGAGAGATTGATGAGGCAAGTGGGCCTAAGACAGAAAATCCCGAAGCTAGACACCGTCCCTCAAACTGTCTTGGCGCACACTTCGGAGTTTTGTCAAGAGTGGGCAATTCGCTGGGCCCAAAGGAATATGTGGTTCATACCCGTTCCAGTTGGCTCGTTATGGGTATCTGACTCATATCTGCAGTGGAGGAAAGCTTGCACTCCTGAGGAGCGTGAAAAGCTAAGGAAGCACGAGCCCGTAGATTATAATGTTAGAAATCTATATCTCATTAAACTCAACATATTCAAATATGGTAGAATTAATTTAGTCATAAAATTAATTTAGATCTTATGCATGCAAACAAGAATAAGGATAAAGAAGAAATCGTCATCCTTTCATTGAGATTTCGGATATATGGGCACAAATGAGTTCTACTACTCACTTGTTCTTGAGCTTCCTAATATTGGATGAACAAGGATTCAAGCTTAGAATCCCTCTCAAGGAATTATACCCAAGATAACCTCTCAAAAGATTAATATTATTAATACTAGAACAATATTAATCCTAATAAAATTGACCCAAAATATTGAATTTTGTCTCTTGTTTTTCGGTTAAGAGAAGGGAGAAGAAGGAGTAATATTCTCTCTAAAAACTCTATATTTTAGATGTGTTAGAGAATGAAATAATACACTAGTATGCATGTAGTGTATAATAATCAAATTATAGAGAAAAACCCTTGGATTTTCTCTATGACAAAATCGGGTGGGGTGGGTTAAAGGGGCCAATGCATGAGCTTTAATTCTTCCCAAGAAATTAGGCATGCAAGGCTATGTGTTTAGGTTAATCATTATGCTCCTTTTATGAATAATAAAACATGATATAAACCCCAACCCACCCATAATTTCGGTACATATAGTGTAAAATGGAAAATCCATTTTACACATTATTTTGTCAATTTGTCACATGTAACATGTTCCATGACATTAGGTATATAAAATGTATTTTTAACAATTAAAAATCAACATATTAATAAAATATGTCACTTATAAAGTTAACCTAGTAATTCATAATTACTTGTACCGTAATGGGCTCCCGAGTCATAAATTACAACATTCTGTATTTATAATAATCAATTCATTCCGTTTCAATTGTTTCCGTAAACAATAATTTCATCTAAGTAATAAAACAATTCGATTACTTAGACCGTATCTTATTTAATCAAATTACAATGAGACACGTAAATATTACTTCCAAAACCGTCCGTCAATTTTAAGTAATTTAATTAACCTGTATCGTCATACGATCAATTAAATAATCAATTAAGAGTGTTACCCTTTAGGTATGACCTAAGGGGATCAACTGATCACCACCGTCGCACGATAGTAATGTCAAACTCTAGTCAGCCAATCATTACCGATATGTGTGGACCAGTTGACTGTAAAATATTACTTCCCACATGTATTCTTAAAATGAGACTTAAACATGCGATCATCATGATCGACAGTTGTGATCGCATTATTGTCGGAGGACACATATTCCAACAATCTTCCACTTGTCCTCGACAAGTGTGCGTCACCAATTCTCTTGTCCTATTACTATCTCCCACTCAATGCAAGGTGTCTTTCAGGTCGTACTTGCAAGTGATCATATCGAGAGTGGTTTCCTCGATCTGGACAATAACTGATTGACCGGATTCATCTATCATAGATATCATCCGAGCGTGGCCACGCATTTCCAGTTCATTACTCCTCGAGTGGCCCTGAGATATTGTTATAACCCTGACAAGGGGTGGACAATTCTTATCGCACTTATTCCCTTCGACTAGCCACAGCCATCATAACCCAAAATATGCCCATTTGACCCCATTTACGAAGGTCGTAGTAACACAAATCAAAGTTAATCTGAAACTGTGTCATCTTAGGCGAACAGTCTTTAGTCAAAAGAATCGACTCATTATAATACTATAGTAGCTCTCGCCACGACCAGGCTATATAAATTTGCCAGAACTCTATAAGCGGTCATAAGGCCCGACAAAGTGTTCCTAACAGTCTGCCTATGTGATCGACTAGTCATCACACATGACTCCATGGCACTTGAACTTGCCATCAATTGCATCACTCTCTAGTCACTTCGAGACGTCACCTCATGTAAGTGACTATTGGCGAATACAATGCTAATCCGTGTTTACTTTAACGGGGTTCAATTGTCTCTTCAACCCGTTTGGATGTAACAAAGTATAAGGTGAGTTAATAATAACTCAAACGACGAATGTCGACATCACATTCGGGTAGTCAATACCATATTACAACCTTGTGATGTATATCGTAAGTGTGTAAACACTATTCGATTGCAATAGAAGTTTAACATACCATGTGTCCATGTGTTCATACTTCTTGTATTGCATTTTCCTTTATATTCATGTTATCTCTCATAGCATGAACCTTACCAAGTACACATATAGGTTCCTGATAGGCTATCGCACACCTATGCAAAGATAATATTTATACCCTAGGTAACAAATTAATGTAGTACTTAGGGGTCGAACCTAAAGGAGACGGGAGTTATTAATTAATTGTTATGGAGTGAAGTTTATCTTAAGTCGATGCGGTTGATTGATTGATTGGTTGATTATGCAAATAAAATGAAAACAACAATAAAAAAGAAATTGTCTAGGGAGGTCGGGTCACACATGCTAATTACGTAAATGTTTATGTCAAGTTGGGAAGTTGATTTTGCGGTAAATGTTTAGGCTTAGAGATACCCACCTTACGGCATTAGTATCAACCATAGACCGAGTCCTAGAGAAACTCTCGTCCATGACTAGGTCGTCCTACTACACATGTTTAGTCTAATTCAATTCCGTGCCTCTCGACTTTAGAACGAATGAACAAACTTAATCGATGAATAAGACCTTTAAACATAGATTAAACGTTGTGGCGCAAACATGTGATAGAAACAATTATACAATATTAACTTATCCTTATTTTGACATTTACAAATTACTTAATCATGCATGGCTTCCTTTATTCCCTAGACAAAGGTAAATTATTCTAACATTGTGAAAATATAAACTAAACTAATGCTAAATAAAATGATAAATAACATAATTAAAATAAAGATAAAATTACCTTGAATGAAAATAGAAGAACAATTGCAAATGGAAATAACTTGGAATAAATCTTGAACTTGATAAAAGAAATGTTGTAACAAACTAATACAAGCTAAGCTAAACTAAACTAAACTACTAATATTTAGAGAGAATTTTGAAATAAAAATATATGTGAATGGTGGTGTGTAAAGGTGTGTGATTAGCACCCCTTATATAGGAAATAAGAGAGCAAAATTTGTAGAGGAATCCAAAATGGCATCCTAAGCACACTCTGAATTTTCTCTTCAATTCTTGGTTTAATGCTCAAGGTATCCAAAGTTGGTGCTTTAATGCCTTGTTTATGAGTGTGATTAAGAGCATTAAGGAGAGCATTTTACGTATTTTGGCATCCTAAGCTCTTCTTTAGCATCCAAATTTTCCACCACATTTTGGACTTGAATTCTTGGGCTTTGACTTGCAAATTGACTTTGCTTGCATTTTCATTTTGATCCAACACTTTCTTCATGCAAAATCCATGCACTTCCAACAATTAGTCCAATCTTGCTCTCATACTTAGCCTTGCTTCTAGTGTTAGCACATTTTATAGTACTTTAGCTCATTTTCCTACAAAACACACTTGAACACACAATTGCACTAGAAACACAATATTAGCTTAAAAACACTTTGATAAGTGCTAAATGATATGTAAAATCAAACTAATATATGGGGTTAAAATATATAAAATATGCACTTATCAGTTCCCAACCTAGGTTTGGGTTCTTTATCTTGAAAAAACTTTCTTGTTGTTTATCACATAACCAACGAATTTGTGGTGGATGATATAACTTGCACTGGTCAAGTGTTCTACCAACTCGCATTGCACTAGGTATACATTTTGTAGGGTCTTGCAACAATTGTCAAGATGATTAGCCTAGCACTTCTCATAAGTCCTAGCATATTAGAAAATATTAGTTTTGAGTAACTTCTTACTTTAACTAAGTATCTTTCCAAACTTTTTATTTCTCCTTTTAGCTTGAATAGCTTAGGATTTTCATAAATCCTTACGTGTGTTCGAACTTCAATATGTGCAACCTCTTGTCACATAACAGAGTGTTCTGTCCAACACTGGAATCGCTCATTAGTTCTCCTCGAGAATTCATGACGATTCTTCTATGGCTTGCCAATGATTCATCATGCTCTTATGCATATGATTCATTATTGGACATGTGCATGATTATTCTAATGGCGGAAACATTAGTAATTTATAATCATGTGATCAACCATTCTTCGGTTCAATGAATGACACCATGACTGCTAATGGCAATTCCATTTTCATTGACATGAATAACCTATGTTTCTCATTGATTCGATGTGTATATCTCAATACCTATCCAATATCCCATGATATGATTGGATTCATCATAGTACATTTTCATCCAGAATTGAAAACTCAAATACTTCTTTGTGAAAGATAGTATTAGCTCGTCATTCTCAATGAGTAATGAGTTATAAATTTTACAAGATGATTGCTCCCACTAAATTCCATGTCTTCACATGATAATTTCAAACTCCCACTCAATTCCGCATGTTTCGCAATTGACTACTCAATCGAAACATTTCAAGAATTGAAATATATTTTGCTTTGCCAAGTTATTAAGATAAAACCAAATGTTCCCAACATATCTTTTCAAAATACCTATTTAGAAATGGTTTCAATCTTAAACTTATGGAAAGAGATTTTTAATCTCTAACTCATTCATTTTATAATGATGCGTAGGAATGTCATTATTTAAATGTGAATTCATTTAATATAAGTCCTTCTCAAAATACCCTTTTCCGGAAGGAGGTTTAACCATCTCATTTTCATAATGAGGTTAAGTAATGACACTAGCGTGGTTAACAATTAATTTAGCTTTTGTAGATATCGACATATCTTTCTTTGCAACTTTTAGTCATAAATCTCATTTACTTTCGAGGATGCAACTTTGTTTCATTTAGGCTCTTAAGTAAATTATCAATATTGAAACTCTTGGTCAAATGTTGTTCATATACTAGCCAAATCTCTTGATAAGTCTTTTCATTAGTCATTTTCTTCCAAAACTTTCTTTTGGTCTCCTCGTGTAGTTATCTTGAGAACATATTCTTTTGATTACTTCACTTGGTCTCTTTTGTCATGTAGATTTCATCTATTCGAGACCATAGATCTCATCTATTCGTATACACTATCTATATAGGTATACAAATCATTCTTTCTTTCGTAGATCTCATTTACTCAAGTATACAAATTTGCTTTGTGTTCTTTGTGTCTTCATTTTTCTCCCACTCTATCTTTAGAATAAATACACTAGAGATTCAAAGATAGTTTATGAGACACAAATAATGATTTTGAAGTATAAGGAGGACTATCTTATAGATTGACTAATTGTTTTAGATTTGATAAGTGTACTTGATGATTGACATTCCTTTAAGAGAGTTCATCAACTCAACATCACTTTATAATTGATCATACACAAGCCTTAAGCTTGTGGACATATAATGAATCCCATCATTATAGTTGTCTATTAGATCACTTTAAGTGGATGATCATATGTTTCTATGTGCAAGTATATAAAGACGATTTTTTTTTAGAATAAAGAAAATACGATAAAAGGGGTGACTTGGGTTGCAAACCAAGCCACCATAATCCAAAATACAACAATTGTTTATAAAGGATCAACCATTTCCATGTGGAACACGGAAATCAAAATAGTTCTAAAAATCCGAAACATAACATAAAATAAGACAATAATAAAAGCCAAGCTTTATCGGTAGCTACTCCTAGCTCCTTCATGATTTCTCAAGCTTGCTTTTCTTTTCCCTTGTCCTTGCTTGGTGGAGGCCCTATTTACAATAAAAAGGGGATACATTATCACAACTTTGTATCATAATACCATAGTTGAATTAGAAACATAAAAGAAAGGATAGTCATTTACCTACTGGAGTGATCTTTCCAGCTTTGATGTCACCAAGATACTTGGAACAATTTCCTTTCCAATGTCCAACACCATTACAATAAAGGCATTTATCAAGAGGACCCTTCTTGGTCTTGGAAGTGCTAGCTTCAAAAGTCTTAGCCTTGGTGAAAGTGGGAGCTTGCTTCTTACCTTTCTTCCCATTCTTCTTGAACTTCCCCTTGCTTTTGGTGCTTATGTTAAGCACATCCTTAGGTGGGTTAACATTTAACCCCATGTCTCTTTCGGCTTGCACAAGTAACTTGTGCAACTCTTCAAGAGACACGTCCTTGTCTTGCATGTTAAAATTCACCCGGAATTGAACATACGCTTTGACTTTGGATAAGAAGTGTAGAATCCTATCTACAATGAGCTCTTTGGGGATTTCAACCTTTTGAATCTTCAACGTCTCGACAAGCTCCATCATTTTGATCACGTGAGGGCTAACCTTTTGGCCCTCCTTAAAGTCGAGATCAAAGAATGCCGAGGCCGCCCCATATTGGACGATCCTCGGAGTTTGTGAAAACATTGTCACAAGCTTGGAATAGATTTCATTAGCGGTGCCCATTTTAAAGGCTCTCCTTTGGAGATCCGCCTCCATCGCAAAAATCAACACATTTTTCATTGCGTCGGACTCCTTGTGGTAAGCCTCATATGCTTCCCTAGTGGCGGCATTCGACCTAGCATTAGGTTCGGGTGGAGAGGCCTCAGTGAGGTAACGAAGCTTGTCGTCACCTTGGGCGGCTAATTTGAGTTGGGCATCCCAATCGGAGAAATTTGACCCATTTTTTTCAAGTTTACAACAATCCATGAAGGATCGGAGCCATGAAGCATTAGTGATAGGTGTGGCGTTGGTGTTTGGTGCGGCCATTTGTTATGAGAAATAAAAGTGATCTACAAAACGAAAATAGAAGGAATAAAACATATGTCGTTTTCAAAATAATAATAACACTCGTAAAAATTTAATTTAAACAAGTTTTATTGCATTTATCTAGTGACCTCTACCCAACTTGATAAATGATTCCAAGATCCAAATTCATATTAACTTGGGCACGGTGTGGCCGATGAATCCCTTATCAATATAACTCGGTGGATTAACGCTTTAATCGATTCTACTTTTAGAACTCTTGGTCGATAAAATTACTTTAATATTTATCTATAGCCCGGAACACATGCGACTACGGTCAAGAATACTTCCGTTGAGCTCAATCCAAATTTCGAATAAATGTGTCCATGATCCAAACCCACATTAACTTGGGCACGGTGTGGCCGATGAAACCCTCATCAACATGAATTCGGTGGATAGACATTTATCACCCACTTCCCCTACGTAACAAGGTTTGTACCCCGGTGTGGCCGAGTGCACTCCCTCACGAAATAGGTTTTCCTGGTTTCTACTTTTGGTAAGGCTAAGTCTCAATTATTTATTTTTAGCGAGAGGTCATGTCAATTTATTATCTATCACGTTTTAAGTGAACTAAAGCGGTGAACTACGATAATTGTAATTGACATGGTCGATAAACTCGATAAAATGATAATGCATGTTTTAGTTATGGCGATTTAGCGATGCATGCAACATATAAATAAAATGCAAAGCATAAAAATAAATCCCAGTATGGCCTTCCTAAAATAGTAAATCTAATTTAACTATTACAAATTCGGAAACCAACTCCTTTGGTCCCTTGAACTTCGGTCTTGGCACGCATTTCGAGGTAACACCGTCTTTAATGGATCGTCTTCTCGAGTGGCACCGTCTTCAAGGATCTCCGAAATAAATAAATTACATAACAAATTACATAATTTCCTATTATACATTTGTAATTAAAATAAAATAAATCTATTAAATTACAAAACGGTGATACGAGATCACAATAAATTACAACCGAATCGATATTCCCATACATTTCGGGTAATATCAATTAAAAACTAAGGCCATACTAAGTAAAATTACATAATTCAAAAATTACATAAAATAAAATTATGCTAATCATAAATAAAATGCAGCATTATAATATGTATGAACATGCCTAATTTTATGCTAAATCGCCTTTAAGGAGCCAATATCGTATATTAATCGATTTTTACGGATTTGCGTGATTTAACCTTTTAAAAATCACAATAATTACATAAAATCATATTTATGTACTAGTTAATTACCCTAACCATATTAGGACTCAAAATTAGTCTCCACTAACATATTGACAATAATTAACTTATATTTCTTAATATTGTTCATAAAAGGACTTAAAATTACAATATAATGCCATAAACTTCAAATAAATCATAAAAATTTCAAATAAATTCAAAATTTGAAATTTAAACTCATGAATATTCTGGAAAAATACCATGACACTCATAATGTTCAAAAAACTTAGGTTAAAAATTTCGAAAATTATCGAGGAAAAACAATGTTGCGGTTTATCGGATTTATCAATAACAACCATAAAAATATGAGAAATTTTTTTTTTATTTACTTTTCACTTTTAGATCTGAAATAGGTGATAAAATGCAACATGTGACGTTTTTCCTTAGTCATGAAGTATTTTTTAGCAATTTTTACTAATTAAAGTCACTATTTATGTGATTTTTCATCAAAAATTCATAAATCATGCATAAAGACTTCATTATAGCCAATTATTTTACACACATCTTGTAAAATTGCATGTGATAACATACAAAATTTCTATGACCAGATTCGAAATATAACTCATATTAACCTATTTTTCCATTTAAATTCGATTTTATCTTGAAAAATCCATATTTCGAGCATAAGAACTCATACAATTATGACAATTTACAGGTCATCAAAAGATAATATATGTGAAAAAATATCCAAAAACCACTTGAAAAATCAAAGTTTAGCTAATTTTAGTCCAAAAATGACATTTTTATCATAAAATCACATTTTAATGCCATTATTATACAAAATGAACAATAAAAATCCATAAATTAACCAAAATATCCTAAATGCATTTTAGGACCAGAAAATTTAATATGCATAGTAAATTTCGTCATATATCATAATAAACACAAATTTGTAAGTTTTGTTTGTTAATCGTATAACTCGGAAAAACAATAACCGATTTGCATGCAAACAACCTAAGGCTCATGATACCGCTGGTTAGAAATATATATCTCATTAAACTCAACATATTCAAATATGTTATAATTAATTTAGTCATAAAATTAATTTAGATCTTATGCATGCAAACAAGAATAAGGATAAAGAAGAAATCGTCATCCTTACATTGAGATTTCGGATATATGGGCACAAATGAGTTCTCCTACTCACTTGTTCTTGAGCTTCCTAATATTGGATGAACAAGGATTCAAGCTTAGAATCCCTCCCAAGGAATTATACCCAAGATAACCTCTCAAAAGATTAATATTATTAATACTAGAACAATATTAATCTTAATAAAATTGACCCAAAATATTGAATTTTGTCTCTTGTTTTTCGGTTAAGAGAAGGGAGAAGGAGTAATATCTATAAAATATTATTAAAAGGCTAGCCTAAAAATGCCACGTAGACAATGCCACATGGGATGAAAAAAAGCCACGTACACAATAACAATGTGACTTGGCAAACTAATATGACATGGATTATCAATTTATTATATATTACATTAATTTAATTCACTTATTTCCTTTAAAAATCCATCCATATTCCATTAGCTTTAAACTTAATTAACTCAAAAAAAAAATTACAATAAAAAAATACGCATTAACTATAAGTTAATAATTTCAAGATATTTCATATGTAGTAGTATTATATTTATTTGAAATAAAAAAACTGAATACATAAGAAATTAAGAAAGAAGAAGAATAAATGAAGTTGAAAACAAATAAAAAAATTGTATTGTCACTAATTCAGTACTTTTTTTCTGAAAGACACTAATTCACTATTGTTGTTACTATAACTTTGTTTTATATAGAAGATGTTTTACAAATCTAATTAATCGACAAATGAGTATTAAAGATCATATAAAATATTTTCTTAGGAAAATATAAAATATATGGAAAAGAAAATATTTATTGAATTTAAGTAATTTACAAACAAATACTGTAAATACTTACGTGAAATTAAACACTAATAATATATTATTAAAGGGTAGTAATACCGTGTATTTAGTTCATGAAATTATTTCACGTAAATGATAAGGTTTTGGAAAATATAAAATAGATGGAAATGAAAATATTTATTTAATTTAATAAAATTTACAAACAAATTCTGTAAATACTTAAGTAAATTAGACAGTAATAATAGAATTTTAAAAGGTTGTAGTACCATGTATTTAGTTCATGAAATTATTTCACGTAAAGGATAAGGTTTTGTAAAAAAAAAAACAAAAAAAAAAAAACAAATTGTGTTGTTTAGCAATATATTTAGTAAGTAAAACTAAAATAATTATATTTATAATTTTGTGTTCATAGTGAATTTAAATGAGACCTTCTCCATTCCACTTTTATTTTTTTATTTTCCTTTAAAATTTATTCCAAATTAATTATTTTTTTCGAAATTTAGTATGATAAATGACTTAACTATTAGTATCTATACAATATAATAAAAAGGCAAGATGAGTAGTTTATTATTTGACGTGTGTCATGTTATGCAACTTTAAGTGCCACATTTTATGTTATTTTTCTTTCCATTTTATTAGGAACTAGTTTTGTGACCCGTGAGAATCACGGGTTTGATTGTTTATGTTCTTTTATTTTTGCGGTATCGTTCATGAATGCGTTATTTAGCTTGTTTGTCTTCTTGCCTATTATTTTCGAGATATGTTAGTAGGATACATAAGCAAGGCAAGTAGGCAACAAATAGGGTGATAATTAAAAAATATTCGTAACAATTGATTTATGAGGAAAAAAAATTATATACAAATTATTACAAAAAAATAAACATTTCTCGAAGAAATATTGAGAGTGCTAGAAGAAAATATTTGATGAAAAAAATGATTTAAAAGCTTGTAAGCATTTAAAGTTGAAACAATGGATTGGAGAATGATCATCGGATTCTAACCAAAAACCATGCAAAATATTTACCTTACTCCGCATTAAAAGATCCAATTTATATCCTTGGAGCATATATACTTCAACACTTCCATTAAGACATTTGATTTATAATATGTTTGTCGACTAAAATATTTGATTTATAACCTGTTTGACAAAATATAAGTTGAAGAATACACGGAAAACTAATAAAGTGCACGAAAGGGTGTACGACAATTTAGTACAATTTAAAAAATTTGTCAATTAATATTCCAAGGGTTAGAATATATAATGTAACATTTCACCAATAATTAGAGATCCAACTACAGTTTTATATTGCGCATACACCATAATAATAATAAAAAAAGGAAAACCCAACAAAAATGAAAAAAATATTCAAGTTAAAAGAAAATTGAAAGAAGTTCCATAACCATTATTTCCAGATTTCATGCAATGTTATCCTCCTGCAATTTCAATACAAACACCAAAATAATAACTAAATAAAATTATAATTATTAATTAATTCAAAACATAATAAGAATAAAAAAGTTAAATAATTCATTTGGTTAAAAATGCATACTTTACCTACCAACTTTTTGAATAAAAATGATTTATAGGATTGTTGTAATATATATATAAGGAAATTTTTGTAATTAATAATCTAATCAATTTCTAGAATTTATTTGAGAGAATAAGAAGGTTTGTGAACGAAGGGGGAGATAAAAAATTATGGTAAAATAAATACAAAGTATATTAATTGTGAGGAAAAACAAAAAAGACCTTCTATTAAATAAAAGAAATAAAAGTTAAATGAATAGGTATATTGATACCAAGTTTAAGAGAGGAAAATAAAAGGTTTGTATTAATTTGTCTTTTTGTGTTTGCAACTAATATTTTTTATTTTGTTAGTATCTATATGCATATAACACATGATATCTAGAGATTACTTCTAGTTAGATAATAAAGAAAGTAATATAAGTGAATTATTATTAACCAATAGAAAACTAAATGTTTTAGAGATTACACGTGGATTAAAAATTAAATGTTTTAAGTAGCCTTTTAACAATATTCAAGTCAAAAGAAAATTACAAAGATGTTCCATAACCATTATTTCTAGATTTCATGCAATGTTATTAATATTTGAGTATGTCATCCTCCTGCAATTTCAATACAAACAAAAAAATAAGAACTAAATAAGATTATAAATATTAATTAATTCAAAATATAATAAGGAAAAAAAAGTTAAATAATTCATTTGGTTATATATATGCATACTTTACCTACCAACTTTTTAGATAAAAATGAAAAATAGGATTGTTGTAATATTTATATAAGAAAATTTTTGTAATTAATTATCTAATTAATTTCAGGAATTTATTTGAGAGAAGAAGAATGTTTGTGAACTAAGGGGGGGGATAAAAAAAATTATGGTAAAATAAATACAAAGTATAATAATTATGAGGAAAAACAAAAAGACAATCTATTAAATAAAAATAAATAAAAGTTAAATGAATAGGTAGGTTGATACAAATTTATGAGAGGAAAATAAAGAGTTTGTATTAATTTATTTTTTTGTGTTTGCAATTAATATTTTTTATTTTGTTAGTATTTATAAGTAACACATGATATTTAGAGATTGTTTCTAGTTAAATAATCAAGTAATTAATATAAGTGAATTATTACTAACCAATAGAAAATTACACGTGGATTAAACTTAAATGCTTTAAGTACCCTTATAATAATATTGTATAAATTAAATAATTAAAGTAGAATGGAGAAGGTCTCATTTAAATTCACCATGAACACAAAATTATAAATATAATTATTTTAGTTTTACTTACTAAATATATTGCTAAACAATGCAATTTTTTTTTTACAAAACCTTATCCTTTACGTGAAATTATTTCATGAACTAAATACATGATATTACTACCCTTTTAAATTTCTATTATTATTGTTTAATTTCATTTAAGTATTTACAGAATTTGTTTGTAAATTACTTAAATTAATAAATATTTTCTTTTCCATATATTTTATATTTTCCTAAGAAAATATTTTATGTGATCTTTAATACTTATTTGTCGATTAATTAGTTTTGTAAAACATCTTCTATATACAACAAAGTTATAATATATTTTTTTTATAGTAACAGCAATAGTGAATTAGTGCCTTTCAAAAAAAAAGTAGTGAATTAGTGACAATACAGTTTTTTTATTTTTTATTTTTAACTCCATTTATTCTTCTTCGTTCTTAATTTCTTATGTATTCAATTTTTTATTTCGAATACATATAATACTACTCCATATGAAATATCTTGAAATTATTAACTTATAGTTAATCCATATTTTTTATTGTAGTTTTTTTTAGTTAATTAAGTTTAAAGTTAATGGAATATGGATAGATTTTTAAAGGAAATAAGTGAGTTAAATTAATGCAATATAATAATAAATTGGTAATCCATGTTATATTAGTTTGCCAAGTCAAATTGTTATTGTATACGTGGCTTTTTTTCATCCCATGTGGCATTGTCTATGTGGCATTTTTAGGCTAGCCTTTTAATAATATTTTATAGATAGTAAGAGACTATGAGTTGGTATGTATAAATTATGACACAATGAATTATCATAATTAAGTTTATTAGTGAAGTTATGATACAATGAATTTGCATAATTAAGTGTATTAGTGGTGACTTTTCAGTTGCTCACTGAGTTTGTATAAATACCTCCTCATAGAGAAACAAGATTACCAAGCAAATACAAAATCAATATTGTAACTCTATAAAGTCAAACACATTTTATATCACTCCTCATTAATTCTCCATGGGTCATGTCAAATGTACATTGAATACAAACATCCCACCCGCCTCCGTTTTATTGTGATTTGAAAATCAATGGTTCAATTTCATATAAATTTTGGATCTCAAAGGCGCTACATTGCTACTAAAGTTTAAACTTTTTAGTTTGTTTGCATGCTGATTTCTCCTTATTGTTCATAGTTTTCATAGTATAAAGCTAAAAATTTAAAAAATTAATATTTAAGTTATGCGTAAAATAAAAAAGTTCAACTTCATAGTTATGAAGTCAAATAACCAACTTTGGTTCCTTCTTAGCTAATCCCTAAATCACGTGATTAGTATTTGTAATCTGCCTATAAGGTGATTATTTTGCTTACATGTATTTTTTTGTTGACATGTAGGTAGTACGTATAGATTATGTAATTGAATAAGCCAATATGGAAGATGTTGTGCATTTATTAAGTAGTTTGATTTACATTTCTAAGACAAATTCGTCCGAATTCGAGATTCCGACAGTTTTGCAGTATGTGATTAATTAGTCAACCATTGTATGGTTTGAAACGTGATGTAGAATATTCGGTTGTTACCCTTCAAAGTAATTAAATACAATGAAAAATGATTATGCATATGACTTTAGGCAACAAGTTACATCATCATGTTTAGAGTGTTATGTAGATTATAATTGTAATACAACTAAAATTCACAAGATAGTACTCCACCAAAATGAATTTAAGTTTTCATATTTTGTTATTAACATAACAATTTCCACGTAAATAAAACTATGTGTTCCTTCTTTGTTTATAATGCCATCACATTAAGTACACGTCGACTTACTAACAAAAAAGTACATTTTGACTTCGTAACCTACTTTGAACAAACATATGCATGAATAAGTTTTAAGAAGGATTATACTCTGTATATATTAACTACCCACTTCTCAAACTAAATTCTTCCTTATTTTAAATCTTACCACAACATGGATTATTTCACAACATGTGTCAACCATTTTACATTCTATCTTAAAATCTTTTATTTATAGTTGAAAAAAAAAATTGGTCTCCATTAAATTTTCGTATCGAACAAAGTTTTATGGAAGCGTCTTGATAAAACCCGTGCATTGCACGGGTCACAAAACTAGTTCTCTCTAAAAACTCTATATTTTAGATGTGTTAGAGAATGAAATAATACACTAGTATGCATGTAGTGTATAATAATCAAATTATAGAGAAAAACCCTTGGCCTTTCTCTATGACAAAACCGGGTGGGGTGGGTTAAAGGGGCCAATGCATGAGCTTCAATTCTTCCCAAGAAATTAGGCATGCAAGGCTATGTGTTTAGGTTAATCATTATGCTCCTTTTATGAATAATAAAACATAATATAAACCCCAACCCACCCATAATTTCGGTACATATAGTGTAAAATGGAAAATCCATTTTACACATTATTTTGTCAATTTGTCACATGTAACATGTTCCATGACATTAGGTATATAAAATGTATTTTTAACAATTAAAAATCAACATATTAATAAAATATGTCACTTATAAAGTTAACCTAGTAATTAATAATTACTTCTACCGTAATGGGCTCCCGAGTCATAAATTACAACATTCTGTATTTATAATAATCAATTCATTCCGTTTCAATTATTTCCGTAAACAATAATTTCATCTAAGTAATAAAACAATTCGATTACTTAGACCGTATCTTATTTAATCAAATTACAATGAGACACGTAAATATTACTTCCAAAATCGTCCGTCAATTTTAAGTAATTTAATTAACCCGTATCGTCATACGATCAATTAAATAATCAATTAAGAGTGTTACCCTTTAGGTATGACCTAAGGGGATCAACTGATCACCACCGTCGCACGACAGTAATGTCAAACTCTAGTCAGCCAATCATTACCGATATGTGTGGACCAGTTGACTGTAAAATATTACTTCCCACATGTATTCTTAAAATGAGACTTAAACATGTGATCATCATGATCGACAGTTGTGATCGCATTATTGTCGGAGGACACATATTCCAACATATAAGATCCGCGAAGTGGCGAAGGAGAGCCAAAAGTACTTAACTGAGGAGGAAGAAGAGGCCGAATATCGGGTCGTCCGTCCGTTGAAGAAACCAAAGAATGCTCCTGCCGAGAAGATGGTGGTGGATCGAAATGGAAAAGCTAGACCGCGAGAACGACCGTTAGTGATTAGGTCGGAAATAACGCAAGAGCGTCCCGCTCGTGGTCAAGACAAGAAATGTGACAAAGGCGACAAAGGCAAGGGGAAAATGGAAGAGTAGCCTTAGTCATTTTTAATAGTTTTATTTATTATTTGAGTTGTAATAAATGGCGGGGTTTTTAGAATCCTAGCCTAGTATTTTAATTTTCAGCATTTTTAATTTATATGTATTTGACGTATTACTATTATTTAAGGAGTAATGAATAAATGATTTATTAGTTAAGAAACTTTTATAAATTTTCTTTATTTATTCTTGCCGAATTTCAAATGCAACATGCAAATGTCCTTCTATGTACATCTTGAAATGATGGGTTGTATCCTGTAAAGGATTGCCTACGTATCCATTAGAAAAAATGAAATCAAACCCTGTATGTAGTTCGAAAAAATGTAAAAGAATAAATGTTCGAAGCAAGAGCTTGTAATGAACTTAGAAAAAAAAGCGTGTTCTTTACTTACTCCTAAGGAAATGCAATTCAATTTATTTGATGATATGAGGATGTCAAAATGTCAAAACGCAAAAGCGAAATGTCATAAGCTTTTTAGCGGGCCAGGGGCCGTTTTTATTTCGTGTCGCAAGAGCAGCACGTGTGTCACCCGAGGCGCGTTTTAGCCTATTCTAAGGGTAGTACCGTTTCAATTGGTCTAGGTTAGTCGGATTAGAAAACTCATTCCCGTCTAGGTCTGTGATCTTAACCGCACCCCCTGAAAGTATGGACTTGACTAAAAATGGTCCTGCCCAATTAGGTTTAAATTTTCCCCGTGGATCGACAGGTAAGAGAGCTCTGACTGACTTGAGTACTAAATCCCCTTCCTTGATATTTCTGGGTTTGACCCGTTTCTTAAGGCTCGTTTGATACGTGCCTGATATGTCTGCACATTATGTAATGCGCGTAGCCTCCGTTCGTCCAAGAGGACGAGTTCATCATACCTATCCCTATTCCATTCAGCTACTGGAATTTGACTTTCGAGTAAAATGCGTAGGGATGGGATCTCTAGCTCTACTGGTTGTACAGCTTCCATGCCGTAAGTCAAATAGAAAGGAGTAGCCCCAGTGGGCGTCCTAACTGATGTGCGATATCCCCATAGCGCAAAGGGTATTTTTCTAGGCCAATCGCGATAATTGTCAATCATTTTCTTGAGGATCGTGACGACATTTTTGTTGGCTGCCTCTACCGCGCCATTAGTTTGAGGTCTATATGGCGAGGAATGGTGATGCTTGATCTTATATTTGGCTAGCAACTGTTCAGCTTCGGCCTGAATGTGACCCGTTGTCACTGATGATTTCAAGTGGGCAACCATATCGACAAATGATATTGGTTTGTATGAACCTTGCCACATGTTTGATTGTAAGGCTAATGTAAGATGCTGCCTCGACCCATTTAGTAAAATAGTCGATAGCTACTAAAAGGCAACAATGACCTCCTGTCCCAGCTGGAGTGATTTTCCCGGTGATGTCTATTCCGCAAGCAAAAAATGGCCAAGGAGATGTCATGGTATATAGCATTGAGGGAGGAACATGTTGCACATTCCCAAAGATCTTGCAATTATGACAATGCCTAACGTATTTGATGCAATCTGACTCCATTGTCGTCCAGTAATACCCTAGACGCGTAATTTTCTTTACCATCATAGGTCCACTCATGTGAGGACCGCATTCTCCATCGTGAACTTCTTCCATTACTTTCTGTGCCTGTGAATGATCAGGCTAACGCAAGATGGCACCAAGTGGTGTTCTTTTGTATAACTCTCTCTACATGAGGAGGTATTGCGAGGTAAGTAGGCGTATGGCGCGTTGCCCTCTCTTATCCATATCTGGTGGATATGTACCATTAAGCAAGAAATTTAGAATGGCCTGGAACCAAGGTTCCCTTGGGTTTTCCTCTTCATCTGTAAGTAAGTGTACATAGGCTTGCTCTGACCGCCGTTCGATGCACAAAGGCATTTCAACCATGTTGTCTGGCATATTAATCAAGGATGCGAGTTTTGCAAGAGCTTCCACAAAATGATTTTCTTCACGAGGTAGGTGTAAATAAGTAACCCGATCAAAAAATCGGGCAATCTTATCTATCCTGGCCTGATAGGGTGCTAGACTTTTACTTCGGATTTTCCAAGATCCAGTGATTTTGTTAACGATTAAAGATGAGTCCCCGTGAACTCGAAGGTTCTTGATGCCTAAACTCACTGCTGTTTGTAGACCAATGAGGCAAGCTTCATACTCTGCTGCATTGTTTGTCACCTCGAAGTCGAGTTTGACAGAAAGTGGTGGGTGTATGCTCGCCTTAGGAGAAATGAGAAACACTCCTATTCCAAATCCTCTCAAATTGGATTCCTCATCAAAGTAAAGATCCCAAGAATCCGTAGTGGTTTGTAAAATATCCTCCTCTGGAAACGACCACATGTCTATTGCTTGCGTATCGTTGATAGGATTATCTGCGAAGAATTCAGCCACGGTGCGTCCCTTTATGACTTTCAAAGGTACGTATTTGAGATCGAACTCTAAGATTATTAAGGTCCATCTTTCCAAGCGTCCATTGAGAACGGATTTCTCGAAGAGGTATTTGACGGGATCCATTTTAGAATACACTTTGACTGAGTAGCTAAGCATGTAATGGCGTAGCTTCTTTGTTGCCCACACAAGAGCGAGGCATGTCTTCTCGAGAGGTGTATACTTACTTTTGTACTCCAAGAAGTTCTTACTAAGGTAGTAGATAGCTCTTTCTTCTTTTCCAACAGTCTGTGCGAGCATAGCTCCCATGGCTGTTTCGGTAACTGTGAGATATAAACCAAGAGATTGATCTTGTTGAGGAGGCATTAGCACTGGTGGCTTGGCTAATATCTCCTTTATCCTGTCAAATGCCTTTTGACAGTTATCGTCCCACATAGTATGGTCCGTTTTCTTGAACTTTTTGAAGATAGGTTCGCAGATCATAGTGAGTTTCAATATAAATCGACTTATATACTGCACTTTGCCTAGGAATCCTTTAACCTCTTTTTATGTTTGGGGTTGTGGCATCTCGATTAAGGCCTTGATCTTGGATGGATCAATTTATATCCCCCTCTAGCTGACAACGTATCCCAGAAGCTTGCCTGACGTTACTCCGAATGCACATTTTTGAGGATTGAGCCTCACGTTGTATTTGCGCAATCTGAGGAAGAATTTGCGAAGGTTAGCGACGTGCCCTTTTCTATCCTTATATTTGACGATCATATCATCCACGTATACCTCCACCTCTTTATGCATTCATGTCATGTAGCAAAGTAGTCGCAGTGCGTTGGTACATAGCCCCAACATTGATTAGCCTGAATGTCATAACAGTATAGCAGTATGTGCCCCACTGAGTGATGAAGGCTGTCTTGTGCATATCTTCTTTGGCCATTTTGATTTGGTTATACCCTGCATACCCGTCCATGAAGGATAACAACGCGTGATCTGCTATATTATCTACCAATATATCGATGTGTGGTAGAGGGAAGTCGTCTTTAAGGCTCGCTTTGTTCAAGTCTCTGAAATCAACACAAACCCGGATTCGCCCATCATTTTTGGGTACGAAGACTATATTAGCCACCCAGTCTGAATACCCGCAAACTTTGATGAATCCGGCTTTGAATTGCTTATTGACTTCTTCCTTAATCTTAAGAGCCCACTCTGTCCTCATCTGACGAAGCTTCTGTTTTACAGGTTTGAAACCTGGCTTAATTGGAATGGGCATGTTCTGCAATATCCCTGTCGATCCCTTGCATGTCCTTGTAAGACCAAGCGAAGACGTCTTTGAACTCGTGTAGGATGTCGATGAAACTGGCCCTTTTAGTTGGGTCTAGGGTCGTCCCTATCCTAAGTTCTTGGGGTTCTAATTTCGTTCCTACGTTGATAGGTTCGGTGTTTTCTATAACTGTTGCCCATTCCCCTTCTTCTAGTATTTCTTTAATTATAAAGGGAGGTAATTCGATTGAGTCTGGGTCAGGATCATCCTCATTATTATCGTAAATAGAATTGCATTCAGAATAACACAAGGCGTAAGCAAAATCAGATGTATTCATTTTAATGTTTGAAAATAGCTTAAACAAAGAAGCCATCTGCGCAGTAGTCAGTGGTGGTAAAGGGACAGTTGTTGCGACGATCCCCAAGCTACTGTTACTAGGTGATACTATGCTAGGATAAACAAAAGCGTGGGGAGTGACGATAGGAGGAGACTCTCTAGCGACTTCTCTAGACTCAGATTCTGACTCCGACTCTGATTCGAATTCATCGTCTTCGGGTTCTCTTTTAAACATCTATCCTTCTCCAGTAGTGACCTTGAAGATTTTTCCTTGATTGTTGGTAAGAAATCAACGAAGAATCAAAACACGATCGACTATTTTTGCACACTTACTCAAAAAAAGGACTCGACTCGTAAAGGGGGTGTGGCTACTGTGTCAAGTGGGATTTGAAAATGACAAATTTTGAAATGTTTGTCCTAGACAACTATAGTGTAGTTGTAGGAGTATTGACTCGAAGTGAGTTTTGAAATGGGTTTGAGGCCCGAAGTTTGACTTGTTATTTGAACAGAGTTTCGGCTTTATTTTGCGTTGTTTTAGGCCATTTTTGAAAATGTTTATATTTTGAAATGGATTTTTATTTTACAAAAGTTCATCATGGTTTTGTTTACAAATGGTGATCACGTATATGATACAAACATACATATGGGCATTATAACAGTATGCTGCGTGCATTTAAAGGGTTTTGGCTTAAAAAGGTGGGTTGCCATACCAAGCAATCAAAACTTGGTTTGTGGAGAGGTCCGTGCCAAACATGAGTAAGGTCGGTTCCTAGTCCATTTACTCGAGTAGCGAAAGCTCTTGATACAAACATGGGTATGTACCGCAGTATGGCTGACGTCAATCGCTATCCATCTATAGGTCAAGATAGGAATTTGGACCGTCCAGACGGGACGATTGGTCGAATGGGTTTGTTTAGGGCCTAGGAAGACCAAATGAAACGACCTAAGAAGGTCGAGTAATGAAAATCGACGGTTCCTAGTCCCTTCTCTTAACCGAAAATAAGAGACAAAATTCCATATTTTGGGTCAATTTTATTTTAGACTAATATTGTTCTAGTATTAATAATATTAATCTTATTAAGACGTTATCTTGGGTATTATTCCTTGGGAGAGATTCTACTCTTGAATCTTTGTTCATCCATTTTAGGAGAGCTCAAGAACAAGTGAGTAGGAGAACTCATTTGTGCCCAATAATCCGAATTTTCCAATGTAAGAATGATGATTTCTTCTCTATATTTACTTATGTTTGCATGCATAAGATCTAATTAATTTTATGACAAAATTAAATTGAAACATATATGAATATATTGAGTATAATGAGATATAGATTTCTCACAGCTCCACCATCTCAGGTACCATCTCTGGTCCTAAAACCACTGCCTCAGCACTATCGTCCCAACAAATCGGACTCCTACATCTCCTCCCATATAAAGCCTCAAATGGCGCCATGCCAATACTGGTGTGATAGCTGTTATTGTAAGAAAACTCAATCAGATCTAACCTCTGTTCCCAGCCACCACCAAAATCCATAACACAAGTTCGTAACATATTCTCTAGAGTCTTGATGGTCCTCTCCGTCTGGCCATCTGTCGCAGGATGAAATGTCGTACTCATCTTTAAGGTAGTTCCCAAAGACTCCTGCAACTCTTTCCAAAACCATGAGATAAATCTCGAATCTCTGTCAGACACTATATCTTTAGGCACCTCATGCAATCTAACCACGTTCTTCCGATAAGCCATAGCTAACTGTGCCTTAGTCCATGTATCTTTCATTGGCACAAAATGAGCTGACTTGGTCAGTCGATCCACTATAACCCATATCATGTTGTTACCCAGTTGACTCTTCGGTAAACCCACGATAAAATCCATAGAAATGGACTCCCACTTCCACTCAGGTACCTCAAGAGACTGAATCTTACCTTGTGGTCGTCGCTGCTCCCCTTTCACTCTCTGACATGTCAAACAACGAGCCACAAACTCAACTATTTCTTTCTTCATCCCAGGCCACCAGAAAGTCTTCTTCAAATCTTTGTATAGCTTGTCACCGCCTGGATGTACCGAGTATGGTGTGCAATGAGCCTCTGTCATGATCATCTTTTTCAGCTCCCCATCATTAGGAACACACCACCTCCCATCAAATCTCACACTACCATCTGTATGAATAGAGAATCTAGACACTGTCCATTTCTCTACTCCAGCTCTCCACTCCCCTATCTTTGGATCCAACGCCTTTTTACTGCGAATATCATCATAAAGGTTAGGTTGCACTGTCAAATCTCCCATAGCATCCCCTCTCTGGATCATATGTATCCCGAACTTCCCCACCTCATCTCTCAATCTCATCAAAGATATAGTTGTGCATAAGGAATGCACACTCTTCCTGCTCAAGGCATCTGCAACCACATTGGCTTTCCCTTCATGGTAGATGATGTCCATGTCATAATCGCCAATCAACTCCATTCACCTCATCTGTCTCATGTTCAACTCCTTTTGAGTGAAGATGTACTTGAGACTCTTGTGATCTGAAAACACCTTAAAGGTCGCCCCATATAGATAATGCCTCCAAATCTTAAGAGCAAACACAACTGCACCCAACTCCAGAACATGTGTATGGTAATTCTCCTCATAGGGCTTCAATTGCCTAGAAGCATAAGCAATCACCTTCCCATTCTGCATCAACACACAACCCAATCCTTCTTTAAAGCATCCGTATACATCTCAAAGTTCTCACTCCCGTCACGCAATGTTAAGATTGGAGCTGTGGTCAAACGCTCCTTTAATGTTTGGAACGCCGTCTCACAACTTTCATCCCAACGAAACCTGTTCTCTTTCCTCATCAAAGCTGTCATAGGTCTAGCAATCTTGGAGAAATCTTTCACAAACCGTCGATAATACCCTGCTAAACCCAAGAAACTCCTGATCTCAGCCACATTCTTTGGTGCTTCCCACTTGGTAACTGCTTCAATCTTCGCAGGATCCACAACTACCCATTTCTTTGAAATCACATGCCCCAGAAAAGCTACCTCCTCTACCAGAACTCACACTTGGACAACTTGGCATACAACTGATGATCTCGCAAGGTCTGCAACACAATCCTCAAATACTCCTCATGCTCCTCTTTAGTCTTACAAAAGACTAAGATATCATCTATAAAAACCACCACAAACTTATCCAAGAACTGACTGAAGATCCGGTTCATCAAATCCATAAACACAGCAGGTGCATTAGATAACCCAAACGGCATGACCACATACTCACAATGACCATACCTCGGCGTGAAAGCTGTCTTTGGTATATCCTCTTCCCTAATCTTCACCTGATGGTATCCCGACCTCAAATCAATCTTAGAAAAGACTGCTGCACCACTCAACTGATCAAAAAAATCATCTATCCTTGGCAAAGGATACTTGTTCTTCACCGTTACTCTGGTCAGCTCCCTGTAGTCTATGCATAACCTCAAGCTCCCATCTTTCTTCTTCACAAACAGAACTGGTGCTCCCCACGGTGACATAATAGGTCTAATGTATCCCCTCTCAATCAGATCATCCAGCTGCTTCCTAAGCTCCTCCAACTCCTTAGGACCCATACGGTACGGTGCCTTAGAGATTGGCACCGTCTCCGGTTTCAGCTCAACGGTTAAATCTATCTCCCTCTTTGGTGGCAACCCCGGAATCTCCTCTGGAAAGACATCTGGAAACTCTCCCACAACTGGTATCTGCTCAACTTCAGACTCTCCACTCTGTGATCCCTCACATGGTACAAGATCAACGGGCACCCCTTCCTCAGATAGGACTTCAAGGTCACTGCTGCAATCAACTTAACTTTGGGTTTGACAACAAACCCACGATAAGACACACTAATCCCCTTAGGACCTCTCAGAGAAACTTTCTTTTGATGGCAATCTATCTTAGCCTTGTACTTTCCCAACCAATCCATCCCGACGATCATCTCAAAACCATCTAAAGGAAACTATAACAAGTCAACAGGTAGATCAACTTGCCCAACTATCATGGATACACCTCTATACAACCTCCCACAAGATACAGACTCACCCGAAGGAATAAAAACTTCCTCTCTTATAGACTCAAACTCACTCAAACCCAACCGTTTAACATGACTCGATGATAAAAATGACTGTGACGCTCCCAAATCAAACAAAACAAAGGTATAAACACCATTAACAAGAAATGTACTAGGGATAACGTGAGCATCGTCCTCAGCTGCTTTCTTCTCCATCATAAACAGCTTGCCACTGGTCTTCTGCCCACCTCCATGAACAGTACTAGATGAGGTAGTCGGTTTAGCACCCGACCCCTGGTTGTTGTTGGTGTTCATAGCTGTTCTCTAATAAGAATTACCGCCATTGCGCTTACCCCCACCGTTGTGGTTCTGACCTCCCCTGTTGTTCCATGACCCAGCCGGCCTGTTACTAGCATAACTCTGTGTAGGACCCTCTGAAAAACTCCCCTGTGATGGTCCACGATCCGCTTAATCCAACCCTAAACCCTTTCCCGTCCTAAATTTTAAGACACTATTCCCGCATTGTTTGTCCCAATAATAATGGTTAGGGTTTGGCGCGCAATAGACTTATCAATGCACGAAGTAGCCTTGTAGATGCATGAAAAAAGTAATATATGTGCATTAAACAACCGCGTACATGTATGAAATAAGATTATATGTGCATTAAATAAGGTTATGTGTGCACGAAATAAGTGTTAAATGGGCATGAAATAAGGTTCTATGTGCATGAAATAAGGTTCTATGTGCATGAAATAAGGTTCTATGTGCATGAAATAAGGTTCTATGTGCATTAAAAAGTTCTTCAGTTGCATCAGTTGGTTATCTTATGATATTAGTTATTGTTGGTTAAGGACGTTAATTTTATGTGGGCATGAAATAAAATTATATGTGCATGAAATAAGGTTCTATGTGCATGAAATACGATTCTATGTACATGAAATAAGTTCCTATGTGCATTAAACAACCCATAATCAAGATATTAGGATAAAGTATTTTTTTCACAAGGATTATGAAGCTCCTTGCTGTCAAACTCTAATGTACACATACTGTAGCTTGTATATTTTATTACTTAGCCACTACACTGCCTGAGAATCAAGAAGACTATACATGGATTTGCAGCTTGAAGTTGGGACTTGGGAGACTACAGTTATTCTCATTCTATAATATAATTTGATTTATCTCTTTGGAGCAATTGTGTTGTGTATAACTCTCATTTCATCTTTGTTTGTCCTATTTTAAAGGCTATAAGCTCAATGGTAGAGCGATGTGTAATTTTGCACAATGGTATGGGTTCGAATCCCATATAGCCTATTAAATAACAAGTCTCATGATTGCAACTTCTCGAGATGCAAGTGGTACATTGCAGCGAAGATTAAACAGCCCGTAATCATACTTGGGCAATGACGAGCAGGTCGCACGTGCAGCAAGAGCGTCAAGGAGGCAGTGTAATAGCTTTGTAGTGATCATAAGTTCAAAGACTAGCTTATGCATAGAAACTATGACCATACATTCCGGTCATTGGTGATCTCAATGTAAAAGAAACACTGGTACTTCCTAGCCAATGTGGGAGTTGAATCCACATCTTGTGCATTGCACAATGCTCTTCCATTTGAGCTAATTGGCTTGAAAGTATATGAATTGAATAATAATCAACATACACCACAACACATTTCTAGCAAAAACAGGATCAAACATAAAAATTAAGATAGGTGGTTAATTAGGAAGACGGAGTGCGACTAGGCTAGCGTATGAAAGCAGAATATCGAATGCTCTATGACATTTGTACTTATGACCAGACCCCCTATGTTGTAGGCTGCCTTCACTAACCATAAAAACCTGTTAATTCACCGTCTAAAATATAACGCCAAAAATCAGTTTTGATACTCACAATGATTAAGCAATTACGCCAGAAATCAGACTCGATTACTCAGTATGTAGTTCCTAACTTCATAAAAGTGCAGTATCTTATGAAATAGAGATACTATTTTAAGCGAGCTATGCTGAATTCCATAGGCTAAATACGCTTTTAGTATACAAGAAACCAACAAGTTCAGAGTTCAGGTAAACAAATTTAAGGACAGTCACATTGATAAAAATACGATCCTTACATGCATTATCAGAGAACTATACACATTAATCCAGAATGTAATTTGCGCTTTGGCCTCCATTTGACTCACCTAGTTGCTCGATGAGGGCTCTATTTACACATCAGATTACTTTCAAGGAAACCTTGTGCAGCTCATTATTTACATATCTACTGCCAAAACGGGAAACAATGAAACGCACATGTAGTTGTTGATTGCATAAGCTTGAGAGTATTGGTTTTTGTCTATTGGCATCGACGATATTTATACCATAGACTTGGAAGTATGATTTAGACTGCGACTATGAGGAGATAAATTACCACATTACTGTAAAGGCGGTTTAACTTATGGCTTTGTCGATACTATGCCACAAAGCCAACAGTAGCCTGCAGCCATAGACCTAACCATTTCCTCGGATAATTTGCTGGGGCATTAATGTAGATGATCTTTTAATGTCCCCGCGCCAGTAGGTTTGTCTCTGGAAGGCGATTTTCCATAAACATGTAAAATCTCGTTTCCTAATAGACAGTCTGTATGGTCTGTGTGAGGTTAATAGACAGTCTCCATTGCACAAACTTACTGATCTGGGAGCGCTACCAACTTCTTAACAATAATAACAAAGACTGACAGTTTACATCTTCATCCATTAAATAAAAAAATTATCAATAGTTAAAAGAATGAAGAGAATTGTACCTTGGAATAAGTTCGGAAGTCACAAGTTCAGATTGCAAGTGCAAATATTTCTAGACTGAGATGCATTGACTTCAACAATCACTCCTTGATTTGTAGAGTTGTCATTGCTGATTTGTTGCAACAATAATGAACAATAATGAAGAATAAAAACCAACCTTAATTTGATGATTATACCGACTCTTTTTTCATGAAATTAAGTCCCCAATTTCATTATTTCTCCCAATTTGGGTAATTTCTGAATTCTCCATACCCTAATTTCTCAGTTACCCCAACTTCAATTCACGAAACCCTAATTTGATGCATCTAAACAGAAATTAGATGCAAATAACTAATGCTCTGGCGATAATAAAGACTATGTAATTCACGAAATTCAGTCGCTGATTTTACTATTTCAACCAATTTAGGTAATGTATCAAATTCCGCATCCCTAAATTTCCAGTTTCCACAGTCTAATTCATGAAGCCCTAATTTAACAAACATAACTTATTTTTACGACTTTAAACAAATAATCAAATTCTAAATTCAATTAATTTAATCGACGAATCAACAATATCAAACTTTTACCTCGTCGGAGCATCAAGATCCATTGATCGTCAGATATAAGGCTGAGTTAGTGATGTCGAAGCCTGAGTTAGTCGAAGAGAAAGAAAGAAAGGTGTGAGATAAAGGAAAAATGGAAAAAGAATGAAATCAGAGTGTTTGGGGGTGCGTCGAAGTATTTGGAGTTTGGTTCAGCCTTCTGTAATATTATTAGATCTAAGGGATGTGAGTGGTTCTCATGGTTCTCATTATATGGGTGGTTCTCACCGGATCTCGACCCTATATATATATATATATATATATATATATATATATATATATATATATATATATATATATATATATATATATATATATATATATATATATATATATATATATATATATATATATAGGCCGGATCCGGTGAGGCCGCTAATTATGGCGATGCGGCCGGCCTCACCATATTCCTTCATGGGCTGATTTTCAATGTTTATTGGGCTGGAAGCTAAGGGTCATTCCTAACTTTTCTTTTGGCCCAAATATTGTCTCACACACAAAAGCCCAAATACTTTACTCTATGTCTCTAAAATATAACAAACAAAATTCTTAAGCTACAGCTTGTGAGACTACTTGATTTATCTAAGCTTGGACCTGATTTTGTGAACCCTATGCATGTTTTTGTGAATGTTGGACCTTATTTTGTGAATCTAAGACTTGAATAGGTGATTTTAGACATACATTGGCAATGGTAATTATTATATAATAATCGTATATTTATATTTGTTCATCTATGTGGGTCTCGAACCCACACCTTGCGCAATAGCACAATGCTCTACCTTTAGGGCTAATAGATGATATTGTACCAAAATTAAATTATGCATCAACAAGTAACAAAGACATGAAAACATTAGTAACTTCATGTACATGTGAAACATGACACATTGGCTTATACAAGTATTTCTTACTATGAAATTAACCAATTTAAGTCCTACCTTCACAAAATCAGGTCCAGGTTTCACAAAAACAAGTTCACATAATCATGTCTAGGTTTCACAAAATCAGATATAGGTTTCACAAAATAAAATCCAGGTTTCACAAAATGAAGTTTCACAAAATCAAGTCGAGATTTCACATAATAAGGTACAAAGTTCACAAATCAGGTCCAGGTTTCACATAAACAAGTTTCACAAAATTAGGTCTAGAGTTCACATACTCATGTCTAGGTTTCACAAAATCAAATCTAGGTTTCACAAAATGAAATCCAGGTTTCACAAAATCATTCTTCACAAATCAAGTCGAGATTTCACATTATCAGGTACTAAGTTCACAAAACTAGCTTCAAGGTTCACAATATTAGCTCCAATATTCACAAACACTGAAAATACAAGGTCTATGATTCACAAAATAAGAAAAAGAGCAAAATAGGTGATTTCGACCATTTTATGACCAAATTTCACAATATTACCTTCTAGTTTCACAAAACAACCTCTAAGATTCACAAAATAAGGTATAAGATTCACAAAATAAGAAAAAGAGAAAAATAGGGGATTTTGACCATTTATGACCAAGTTTCACAATATAAGGCCTAGGATTCACGAAACAAGGTCTATGATTCACAAAATAATAAAAAGAGCAAAATAGATGATTTCGACCATTTTGTGACCAAATTTCACAATATTACCTTCTATTTTCACAAAACAAGCTCTAAGATTCACAAAATAAGGTCTAGGATTCACAAAATAAGAAAAGGAGCAAAATAGGTGATTTTGACCATTTATGACCAAGTTACACAATATAAGGCCTAGGATTCACGAAACAAGGTCTATGATTCACAAAATAAGAAAAAGAGCAAAATAGGTGATTTTGACCATTTTATGACCAAATTTCACAATATTACCTTCTAGTTTCACAAAACAAGCTCTAAGATTCACAAAATAAGGTATATGATTTACAAAATAATAAAAAGAGGAAAATAGGCGATTTTGACCATTTATGACCAAGTTTCACAATATAAGGCCTAGGATTCACGAAACAAGGTCTATGATTCACAAAATAATTAAAAGAGCAAAATAGGTGATTTCGACCCTTTTGTGACCAAATTTCACAATATTACTGTAACACCCCCATACTCCAAGTGCCTTACCAGGACCACTCAGGTATGAAGACATCACCATCTCGGTCGCCCGAGGCATGATAATCAAATAGACAAACCAGAAACAACATTTATTATAAATACTTTAATGAATAAATACAATCCTTGAAACCGAGCTGAAAGTACGATACATTATTCCAAACTATTTGTTCTCAACTGAAATATAAATAAATACTAAACTACAGCGGAAGACTCTATCGTCATGTCGTGGCCATCCCAGCTATCCCAGTACTCATCTCTTTACCTGCTCAATATCTGCTCACCATCCCCGAATGGATCACCGCAGGTTTTACAAAACAACACCGGGTCGGTACTAATCACACAATCAATATAAATAACAATAATAAGACAAACAGACACTGAACCGCCACACACACACACACACGCACATCCAACCAACCGTCTCAATCACTTTGACATCCCTTTGGTCCACCGGACGATGGGGGACCGCAGCTGCCGTTCCCACCTAAGCCCCGCTCATCGTACGAGCGATAACCCTGTCCATTAATGTGCACATCCCCTTTCGTGGCGGGTTCCACGAAGGGCGAAACTAGGGCGTGAGATCACTCCCGCAAGTGACCCCACTCAGCCGATAACGCATCTCGAGAACCATCAACAAACACAACCACAATCACAATCACAATTACAATCACAATCATCATATCAAACAGCTAACTACAGCACATCACCAATATCCCATTATGGGACTAATACTGAGTAGGAAATCCTACCTGGAATGCACAACACGCAGACGGTATCTACAGCTGTATCAAAACGGCTCCTCTACGAACTCTCCTCCTACCATACAACACATAGATACTACTATTCAATTACTATTCATAAAAACCCCCAATTCCTAAATTAGGGTTTCACCAATCTTAACAAAATATTATATAAATTACATTAAAAGCTTAACCTCGACGCAAGGAATCCAACGACACAAACTACGGTGCAAACCGACCGTCTGAACTCCGGGAATTGTCAAGAACGCGATTAGGAAGAAGAACAAGTTGCTTTCTCTCTTAAACAGGTTTTAGGTTTTGTAAAAAGTGATTTAGAACAATGCCGAATAAGTTTAAATACCTTAATCGCGTAATTAACAAAACCCGAGAAAAGCCCCCGTAAAACCGGACACTCGATCGAGTACCCAAGGTACTCGATCGAGTACCCCCCTACTCGATCGAGTGCCCCAGCTACTCGATCGAGTGCCCAACAGGTCAGAAACTATTTATCTTCGCAACTTGCCCTTACTCGACAGAGTAAGGGCTACTCGATAGAGTACCCCCAAGACATATAAATACGGAGTATTACAATTACCTTCTATTTTCACAAAACAAGCTCTAAGATTCACAAAATAAGGTATAGGATTCACAAAATAATAAACCCATTTATGACCAAGTTTCACAATATAAGGCCTAGGATTCACGAAACAAGGTCTATGATTCACAAAATAAGAAAAGGAGCAAAATAGGTGATTTTAACCATTTATGACCAAGTTCCACAATATAAGGCCTAGGATTCAAGAAACAAGGTCTATGATTCACAAAATAAGAAAAAGAGCAAAATAGGTGATTTCGACCATTTTATGACCAAATTTCACAATATTACCTTCTAGTTTCACAAAACAAGCTCTAAGATTCACAAAATAAGGTATAAGATTCACAAAATAAGAAAAAGAGAAAAATAGGGGATTTTGACCATTTATGACCAAGTTTCACAATATAAGGCCTAAGATTCACGAAACAAGGTCTATGATTCACAAAATAATAAAAAGAGCAAAATAGGTGATTTCGACCATTTTGTGACCAAATTTCACAATATTACCTTTTATTTTCACAAAACAAGCTCTAAGATTCACAAAATAAGGTCTAGGATTCACAAAATAAGAAAAGGAGCAAAATAGGTGATTTTGACCATTTATGACCAAGTTTTACAATATAAGGCCTAAGATTCACGAAACAAGGTCTATGATTCACAAAATAATAAAAAGAGCAAAATAGGTGATTTCGACCATTTTGTGACCAAATTTCACAATATTACCTTCTATTTTCACAAAACAAGCTCTAAGATTCACAAAATAAGGTCTAGGATTCACAAAATAAGAAAAGGAGCAAAATAGGTGATTTTGACCATTTATGACCAAGTTACACAATATAAGGCCTAGGATTCACGAAACAAGGTCTATGATTCACAAAATAAGAAAAAGAGCAAAATAGGTGATTTCGACCATTTTATGACCAAATTTCACAATATTACCTTCTAGTTTCACAAAACAAGCTCTAAGATTCACAAAATAAGGTATATGATTCACAAAATAAGAAAAAGAGGAAAATAGGCGATTTTGACCATTTATGACCAAGTTTCACAATATAATGCCTAGGATTCACGAAACAAGGTCTATGATTAACAAAATAATAAAAAGAGCAAAATAGGTGATTTCGACCATTTTGTGACCAAATTTCACAATATTACCTTCTATTTTCACAAAACAAGCTCTAAATTCACAAAATAAGGTATAGGATTCACAAAATAATAAACCCATTTATGACCAAGTTTCACAATATAAGGCCTAGGATTCACGAAACAAGGTCTATGATTCACAAAATAAGAAAAGGAGCAAAATAGGTGATTTTGACCATTTATGACCAAGTTTCACAATATAAGGCCTAGGATTCACGAAACAAGGTCTATGATTGTTAAAATAAGAAAAAGAGCAAAATAGGTGATTTCGACCATTTTATGACCAAATTTCACAATATTACCTTTTAGTTTCACAAAACAAGCTCTAAGATTCACGAAACAAGGTCTATGATTCAGAAAATAAGAAAAAAAGCAAAATAGGTGATTTCGACCATTTTATGACCAAATTTCACAATATTACCTTCTAGTTTCACAAAACAAGCTCTAAGATTCACAAAATAAGGTATATGATTCACAAAATAAGAGAAAGAGGAAAATATGCGATTTTGACCATTTATGACCAAGTTTCACAATATAAGGCCTAGGATTCACGAAACAAGGTCTATGATTCACAAAATAAGAAAAAGAGCAAAATAGGTGATTTCGACCATTTTATGACCAAATTTCACAATATTACCTTCTAGTTTCACAAAACAACCTCTAAGATTCACAAAATAAGGTATAAGATTCACAAAATAAGAAAAAGAGAAAAATAGGGGATTTTGACCATTTATGACCAAGTTTCACAATATAAGGCCTAGGATTCACGAAACAAGGTCTATGATTCACAAAATAATAAAAAGAGCAAAATAGGTGATTTCGACCATTTTGTGACCAAATTTCACAATATTACCTTCTATTTTCACAAAACAAGCTCTAAGATTCACAAAATAAGGTCTAGGATTCACAAAATAAGAAAAGGAGCAAAATAGGTGATTTTGACCATTTATGACCAAGTTACACCATATAAGGCCTAGGATTCACGAAACAAGGTCTATGATTCAGAAAATAAGAAAAAAAGCAAAATAGGTGATTTCGACCATTTTATGACCAAATTTCACAATATTACCTTCTAGTTTCACAAAACAAGCTCTAAGATTCACAAAATAAGGTATATGATTCACAAAATAAGAGAAAGAGGAAAATATGCGATTTTGACCATTTATGACCAAGTTTCACAATATAAGGCCTAGGATTCACGAAACAAGGTCTATGATTCACAAAATAAGAAAAAGAGCAAAATAGGTGATTTCGACCATTTTATGACCAAATTTCACAATATTACCTTCTAGTTTCACAAAACAACCTCTAAGATTCACAAAATAAGGTATAAGATTCACAAAATAAGAAAAAGAGAAAAATAGGGGATTTTGACCATTTATGACCAAGTTTCACAATATAAGGCCTAGGATTCACGAAACAAGGTCTATGATTCACAAAATAATAAAAAGAGCAAAATAGGTGATTTCGACCATTTTGTGACCAAATTTCACAATATTACCTTCTATTTTCACAAAACAAGCTCTAAGATTCACAAAATAAGGTCTAGGATTCACAAAATAAGAAAAGGAGCAAAATAGGTGATTTTGACCATTTATGACCAAGTTACACCATATAAGGCCTAGGATTCACGAAACAAGGTCTATGATTCACAAAATAAGAAAAAGAGCAAAATAGGTGATTTTGACCATTTTATGACCAAATTTCACAATATTACCTTCTAGTTTCACAAAACAAGCTCTAAGATTCACAAAATAAGGTATATGATTTACAAAATAATAAAAAGAGGAAAATAGGCGATTTTGACCATTTATGACCAAGTTTCACAATATAAGGCCTAGGATTCACGAAACAAGGTCTATGATTCACAAAATAATTAAAAGAGCAAAATAGGTGATTTCGACCCTTTTGTGACCAAATTTCACAATATTACCTTCTAGTTTCACAAAACAAGCTCTAAGATTCACAAAATAAGGTATAAGATTCACAAAATAAGAAAAAGAGAAAAATAGGGGATTTTGACCATTTATGACCAAGTTTCACAATATAAGGCCTAAGATTCACGAAACAAGGTCTATGATTCACAAAATAATAAAAAGAGCAAAATAGGTGATTTCGACCATTTTGTGACCAAATTTCACAATATTACCTTCTATTTTAACAAAACAAGCTCTAAGATTCACAAAATAAGGTATAGGATTCACAAAATAATAAACCCATTTATGACAAAGTTTCACAATATAAGGCCTAGGATTCACGAAACAAGGTCTATGATTCACAAAATAAGAAAAGGAGCAAAATAGGTGATTTTAACCATTTATGACCAAGTTTCACAATATAAGGCCTAGGATTCACGAAACAAGGTCTATGATTCACAAAATAAGAAAAAGAGCAAAATAGGTGATTTCGACCATTTTATGACCAAATTTCACAATATTACCTTCTAGTTTCACAAAACAAGCTCTAAGATTCACAAAAAAAGGTATAAGATTCACAAAATAAGAAAAAGAGAAAAATAGGGGATTTTGACCATTTATGACCAAGTTTCACAATATAAGGCCTAAGATTCACGAAACAAGGTCTATGATTCACAAAATAATAAAAAGAGCAAAATAGGTGATTTCGACCATTTTGTGACCAAATTTCACAATATTACCTTCTATTTTCACAAAACAAGCTCTAAGATTCACAAAATAAGGTATAAGATTCACAAAATAAGAAAAAGAGAAAAATAGGGGATTTTGACCATTTATGACCAAGTTTCACAATATAAGGCCTAAGATTCACGAAACAAGGTCTATGATTCACAAAATAATAAAAAGAGCAAAATAGGTGATTTCGACCATTTTGTGACCAAATTTCACAATATTACCTTCTATTTTCACAAAACAAGCTCTAAGATTCACAAAATAAGGTCTAGGATTCACAAAATAAGAAAAGGAGCAAAATAGGTGATTTTGACCATTTATGACCAAGTTTCACAATATAAGGCCTAGGATTCACGAAACAAGGTCTATGATTCACAAAATAATAAAAAGAGCAAAATAGGTGATTTCGACCATTTTGTGACCAAATTTCACAATATTACCTTCTATTTTCACAAAACAAGCTCTAAGATTCACAAATTAAGGTCTAGGATTCACAAAATAAGAAAAGGAGCAAAATAGGTGATTTTGACCATTTATGACCAAGTTACACAATATAAGGCCTAGGATTCACGAAACAAGGTCTATGATTCACAAAATAAGAAAAAGAGCAAAATAGGTGATTTCGACCATTTTATGACCAAATTTCACAATATTACCTTCTAGTTTCACAAAACAAGCTCTAAGATTCACAAAATAAGGTATATGATTCACAAAATAAGAAAAAGAGGAAAATAGGCGATTTTGACCATTTATGACCAAGTTTCACAATATAATGCCTAGGATTCACGAAACATGGTCTATGATTGACAAAATAATAAAAAGAGCAAAATAGGTGATTTCGACCATTTTGTGACCAAATTTCACAATATTACCTTCTATTTTCACAAAACAAGCTCTAGATTCACAAAATAAGGTATAGGATTCACAAAATAATAAACCCATTTATGACCAAGTTTCACAATATAAGGCCTAGGATTCACGAAACAAGGTCTATGATTCGCAAAATAAGAAAATGAGCAAAATAGGTGATTTTGACCATTTATGACCAAGTTTCACAATATAAGGCCTAGGATTCACGAAACAAGGTCTATGATTGTTAAAATAAGAAAAAGAGCAAAATAGGTGATTTCGACCATTTTATGACCAAATTTCACAATATTACCTTCTAGTTTCACAAAACAAGCTCTAAGATTCACAAAAAAAGGTATAAGATTCACAAAATAAGAAAAAGAGAAAAATAGGGGATTTTGACCATTTATGACCAAGTTTCACAATATAAGGCCTAAGATTCACGAAACAAGGTCTATGATTCACAAAATAATAAAAAGAGCAAAATAGGTGATTTCGACCATTTTGTGACCAAATTTCACAATATTACCTTCTATTTTCACAAAACAAGCTCTAAGATTCACAAAATAAGGTCTAGGATTCACAAAATAAGAAAAGGAGCAAAATAGGTGATTTTGACCATTTATGACCAAGTTTCACAATATAAGGCCTAGGATTCACGAAACAAGGTCTATGATTCACAAAATAATAAAAAGAGCAAAATAGGTGATTTCGACCATTTTGTGACCAAATTTCACAATATTACCTTCTATTTTCACAAAACAAGCTCTAAGATTCACAAAATAAGTTCTAGGATTCACAAAATAAGAAAAGGAGCAAAATAGGTGATTTTGACCATTTATGACCAAGTTACACAATATAAGGCCTAGGATTCACGAAACAAGGTCTATGATTCACAAAATAAGAAAAAGAGCAAAATAGGTGATTTCGACCATTTTATGACCAAATTTCACAATATTACCTTCTAGTTTCACAAAACAAGCTCTAAGATTCACAAAATAAGGTATATGATTCACAAAATAAGAAAAAGAGGAAAATAGGCGATTTTGACCATTTATGACCAAGTTTCACAATATAATGCCTAGGATTCACGAAACATGGTCTATGATTGACAAAATAATAAAAAGAGCAAAATAGGTGATTTCGACCATTTTGTGACCAAATTTCACAATATTACCTTCTATTTTCACAAAACAAGCTCTAGATTCACAAAATAAGGTATAGGATTCACAAAATAATAAACCCATTTATGACCAAGTTTCACAATATAAGGCCTAGGATTCACGAAACAAGGTCTATGATTCACAAAACAAGAAAATGAGCAAAATAGGTGATTTTGACCATTTATGACCAAGTTTCACAATATAAGGCCTAGGATTCACGAAACAAGGTCTATGATTGTTAAAATAAGAAAAAGAGCAAAATAGGTGATTTCGACCATTTTATGACCAAATTTCACAATATTACCTTCTAGTTTCACAAAACAAGCTCTAAGATTCACAAAATAAGGTATATGATTCACAAAATAAGAAAAAGAGGAAAATAGGCGATTTTGACCATTTATGACCAAGTTTCACAATATAATGCCTAGGATTCACGAAACATGGTCTATGATTGACAAAATAATAAAAAGAGCAAAATAGGTGATTTCGACCATTTTGTGACCAAATTTCACAATATTACCTTCTATTTTCACAAAACAAGCTCTAGATTCACAAAATAAGGTATAGGATTCACAAAATAATAAACCCATTTATGACCAAGTTTCACAATATAAGGCCTAGGATTCACGAAACAAGGTCTATGATTCACAAAATAAGAAAATGAGCAAAATAGGTGATTTTGACCATTTATGACCAAGTTTCACAATATAAGGCCTAGGATTCACGAAACAAGGTCTATGATTGTTAAAATAAGAAAAAGAGCAAAATAGGTGATTTCGACCATTTTGTGACCAAATTTCACAATATTACCTTCTATTTTCACAAAACAAGCTCTAAGATTCACAAAATAAGGTCTAGGATTCACAAAATAAGAAAAGGAGCAAAATAGGTGATTTTGACCATTTATGACCAAGTTACACCATATAAGGCCTAGGATTCACGAAACAAGGTCTATGATTCACAAAATAAGAAAAAGAGCAAAATAGGTGATTTTGACCATTTTATGACCAAATTTCACAATATTACCTTCTAGTTTCACAAAACAAGCTCTAAGATTCACAAAATAAGGTATATGATTTACAAAATAATAAAAAGAGGAAAATAGGTGATTTTACCATTTATGACCAAGTTCCACAATATAAGGCCTAGGATTCAAGAAACAAGGTCTATGATTCACAAAATAAGAAAAAGAGCAAAATAGGTGATTTCGACCCTTTTGTGACCAAATTTCACAATATTACCTTCTAGTTTCACAAAACAAGCTCTAAGATTCACAAAATAAGGTATAAGATTCACAAAATAAGAAAAAGAGAAAAATAGGGGATTTTGACCATTTATGACCAAGTTTCACAATATAAGGCCTAAGATTCACGAAACAAGGTCTATGATTCACAAAATAATAAAAAGAGCAAAATAGGTGATTTCGACCATTTTGTGACCAAATTTCACAATATTACCTTTTATTTTCACAAAACAAGCTCTAAGATTCACAAAATAAGGTCTAGGATTCACAAAATAAGAAAAGGAGCAAAATAGGTGATTTTGACCATTTATGACCAAGTTTTACAATATAAGGCCTAAGATTCACGAAACAAGGTCTATGATTCACAAAATAATAAAAAGAGCAAAATAGGTGATTTCGACCATTTTGTGACCAAATTTCACAATATTACCTTCTATTTTCACAAAACAAGCTCTAAGATTCACAAAATAAGGTCTAGGATTCACAAAATAAGAAAAGGAGCAAAATAGGTGATTTTGACCATTTATGACCAAGTTACACAATATAAGGCCTAGGATTCACGAAACAAGGTCTATGATTCACAAAATAAGAAAAAGAGCAAAATAGGTGATTTCGACCATTTTATGACCAAATTTCACAATATTACCTTCTAGTTTCACAAAACAAGCTCTAAGATTCACAAAATAAGGTATATGATTCACAAAATAAGAAAAAGAGGAAAATAGGCGATTTTGACCATTTATGACCAAGTTTCACAATATAATGCCTAGGATTCACGAAACAAGGTCTATGATTAACAAAATAATAAAAAGAGCAAAATAGGTGATTTCGACCATTTTGTGACCAAATTTCACAATATTACCTTCTATTTTCACAAAACAAGCTCTAAATTCACAAAATAAGGTATAGGATTCACAAAATAATAAACCCATTTATGACCAAGTTTCACAATATAAGGCCTAGGATTCACGAAACAAGGTCTATGATTCACAAAATAAGAAAAGGAGCAAAATAGGTGATTTTGACCATTTATGACCAAGTTTCACAATATAAGGCCTAGGATTCACGAAACAAGGTCTATGATTGTTAAAATAAGAAAAAGAGCAAAATAGGTGATTTCGACCATTTTATGACCAAATTTCACAATATTACCTTTTAGTTTCACAAAACAAGCTCTAAGATTCACGAAACAAGGTCTATGATTCAGAAAATAAGAAAAAAAAAAAGCAAAATGTGATTTCGACCATTTTATGACCAAATTTCACAATATTACCTTCTAGTTTCACAAAACAAGCTCTAAGATTCACAAAATAAGGTATATGATTCACAAAATAAGAGAAAGAGGAAAATATGCGATTTTGACCATTTATGACCAAGTTTCACAATATAAGGCCTAGGATTCACGAAACAAGGTCTATGATTCACAAAATAAGAAAAAGAGCAAAATAGGTGATTTCGACCATTTTATGACCAAATTTCACAATATTACCTTCTAGTTTCACAAAACAACCTCTAAGATTCACAAAATAAGGTATAAGATTCACAAAATAAGAAAAAGAGAAAAATAGGGGATTTTGACCATTTATGACCAAGTTTCACAATATAAGGCCTAGGATTCACGAAACAAGGTCTATGATTCACAAAATAAGAAAAGGAGCAAAATAGGTGAGTTTGACCATTTATGACCAAGTTTCACAATATAAGGTCTCGGATTCACGAAACAAGGTCTATGATTCACAAAATAAGAAAAAGAGCAAAATAGGTGATTTCGACCATTTTATGACCAAATTTCACAATATTACCTTCTAGTTTCACAAAACAAGCTTTAAGATTCACAAAATAAAGTATATGATTCACAAAATAAGAAAAAGAGGAAAATAGGCGATTTTGACCATTTATGACCAAGTTTCACAATATAAGGCCTAGGATTCACGAAACAAGGAGAAATTAGAATTACGGTAACAACCAGTGGGTCTTGTACGGGAGTCAAGGATCCCTATTGGGTTAATGGGTTGGTCTCATATAGACGACCATCTCATACATGTTTTCGTGAGATACAAAGTTACATATCTCTGACCGGAAAAGCAAGTAAAGGTAGTCAGCTTGTAAAGTCATTAAGGTATTTGGAACAAAAATGCACGAACGTAAATAAACATGCTATATTTTACATAGAAACTGCTTACCTATATCATCTTGCTCTGGTGAATCAAGAAGTATATCAGAATCAGAATGCAAAAAGGGTGAGCCAGGAGATAATTTCCCAATGCTCCAAGATCTGAATATATCAGTAAATGGCATTAGTATTATGCCCGAAAAGAATTAGAGAACTAGTACCACAATGGCCAATGCTGTATAAGAATTTCTAGATAGCTACAGGTTTCTCATACATTAGACCCATCACATCCGTCATTTCTCAACAATTTAATCTTTCATCTTTTCAACAACACAAGCTTGATCCAAAAATGATTTAGGATCGGTGACAGGTAAAAGAATGAAAAGAAAGGGAATATATGACTAAGACTCCCTAAGTTTTAATAAATCACATTTAATCAGCACTTCCCGTTTAGTTGAATCAGCATATCCAGTTTAAATACATGCAAAGAGACGGGGGACGAAAACTCACCTCCCAAGTTTGATAAATCTGCGGTTAGATCAGATAGGCTAAAATTCCACGGAATTTGAGCCAAGGACCGAAGAGAATCTTTAGAATGTCCGTCCCCGCCATCAGGTTGAAACTGCAATCTAACTGAAGATCCCACGTCAGACTGGAAAGTTGTATCAAGCGCAGAAGTATCTACTACCTGTAATACTCCGTATTTTAATAATAATTTATAAGAATAATTTATGTAATTTAATGATTGATTAAATGACATTTCTAATAATAAATACAAGTAAGACGTTAATTAAATAATAAATTAATAATTCAAGTCATGAATTGGGTTCGGCTAATATTTGTGCTTTGGGCTTAGTTGGTAATCGAGTGTTGGACTATGTGGTATTATATGGGCCGAATTTATTAAATTGGTATTAGTGTAATCGGGATTTATATCGGGAATTAATAAGAATATATCAAGGTAATTATAATTATAATAATAAATAATAATGTTATGGCAATAATAAATTAGTAAGTATTATATGAGTAAATCATAGTTACGTTAGGATTAATAGTATATGATAAATAATAATGGTATAATTATGATGACAATTTCTATACTAAATAGAATAAGGAAAGTTATGTAGTTTCCTAATTGGCCTCGTATTCTCTAAATCTTACACTATAAATACCACCTTAAATCTGAGAAATAATTCATAAATTAAAAGAAAGAGCTTTAGGAGACGGAAGAAGAAGGAATTAACATAAATCCATTAATCAACTCGAGGTAATTATTCATCTTAAATCGATTTATAATCTTTTCATGCAAGCATCTTTAGATCGATAGTATGACTTATATAGACCACCATAGGACTCGAAATTTGGACCTAGAGCAACCTTGCACTGCCGAGATTCTGACCTGAGCTTATTTGACCGACGTGGACCTTGCTAGGGTGGTGTTTAGGGCGGCGAAAGGTGGCTGGTCAGTAGGGTGGCCGTCTGTGGTTGTAGTGGTAGTCGTAAAACGTTGGTATAAGTCGGGTTTTCGGTATTAGGTGTCGTGGTTGTTATTGCTAGGGCGTGATATTGTAGTGGCTAGAGGCGTTTGTAGATGGTGGTTAAGGGCTGGTTGGGTTCTTTGTGGTGTGCGAGGCTAGAGGTGGTGGGTTTCGGTGGTGTCGTTGGTGGCTTGTGGTGTTGGAAAAGGACGGGTGAAGGAAGGGTGTTGGACTCGGTTTAGCCATGTTTAATGGGTGTGTTTTGTTTGGGGTTTGACGTGATTAACCCGGGTTTTGGGTCATGGGTTGGTTTTATTTTTAACACGGATTGACTCGGGTTTTAATGAGTAATCGGGTTTTGACTTTTAAGGCGGGTTTTAACCAATGTTTAAGACGGGTTTAATAATTAATAATTTACGTGAAGAATATAATTGAAATAGTTAATTTATAATTAATGTAATTAATTATATGGTTTGATTGATAAAGTAGTAATTATAATTGTCGGAATTGTTAGGAGACGATCTTGTGAAGGATTGTGACGGTATTCTCTTGCTTAACTGTTTGGATTGCTTGAATTTGTTTATTTGGAGAATTTGCTATCGGTAGGAATTTCCTACTCAACTCGGGTTTTATTGTTAAGTGAATGAATATTTAATTGTGACGGTTGATAATGAGATTAATGTTAATATTGTGAATTATTATTGGAGACGGAGTATATGTGTAGTTATTGATGGAGCTGTATGACGGGATTGTTATTGAGTTTTTGTTATTGGTTGTATATGATTGTTGGGGAGTTGATTATTCAGTTGAGCATAACACGGAGGGTGTTACTGCCAGTTGTGCATAGCGAGCAATCGTTACTGCCAGATGAGCATAGTAAGTAATTATTACTACGCGGTGATAGTTGTGCATAGTAAGTGATTACTATCGCGATTTGTGCATAGTACGGAGGGTACTACTGCCAGTTGAGCATGGTATGAAAATACCACTGCCAGTTGAGTTGAGCATAGCACGGTGTTAAGGGAGTTGTGCTACTGCCAGTGATGTAAGTGAATTGTACGGATGAAGTGATGAGAATTTGAAGAATGTTTATTTTGGTTGGATTATTATTATTGTTGTTTAGTTTATTCCTACTCAACCTCGCGGTTGACTGTGTATTCGTGAACACCTGCGGTGAACCGTTTTATGGGGAGCAGATTTGACAGGTACCAAAGATTAGCTGACTTGGGAGCTATGGGATGCGTGAGGACTTGACCAATCTACCTAGAAGTCTAGACCACATAGAAGATTTTATAACTTTATTTATTTTCCGCTACGAGTTGTATTTATTTTATATTAAGTTTAGTTGGATATTTTGTAATAAAAATGTAATCGTTAAAGTTTTAGTTAAAGTACTTTGGTTTGTTATACTTTGTTATTCACTACCTCGGGAAACCGAGATGGTAACAGTCCTATTTATTTGGGAATGTCTAGCTAAAGGCTCTTAAATAAATGGGGGTGTTACAAAGTGGTATCAGAGCAGAACGATCCTCAGGCCTAACCAATGAACAATAATGAATATAGGATGTGTCTAATAAAATGAACCTGGGAAGAAACTGTTAGGAGCCCACTTAAGGCTTGGGATGAGTTAGGGGCCCCCTCACACCAAACTTCTGGCCCTTCCAGTTTCGAACCGGTTACCTTGAGAGATGTTACAGTATGGGGAATTTTAAAATGAATATTGTTTATTTGTCTTAGGAGTTTTTGGTTGCCTTGTTTGAATATTGATTTCGTTGATGATTGTGGGTACGGGGACATAACTTTGCTTTCAAGGTGATCGGAATGTGATATGATTTTAAAGCGTTGTTCTAAGCATGATGATATGGGAAAAGTATGTTGGCATGTATGTGGAGGGTGTGAATATGATTGAGCATGTAAAGTATTAATTATTGCGTGAAATTGTGAAGAATGTGATTTTGGTTGATTTCGCAAAATTTTACCCTTGATTGTTTTGGCTGCCATTTACTGTCTGTTTGAAATTCTTTTTCGACATTTTTATGTGTGATACCCTTGTGAATTAGCTTTCATATGCCACGGGTCTCATGTTCAAATAATGTACGGTTTAGGAGAAATAAATATTGTAGTGGACAGTAGTCGAAATATTCCTGTACAGTAATGTGTTCGCGCCATGTTTTTGTAAAATTTGCCGTTTAAAAACTACGTAATTATTTGCTATAATTCTAACGCCACTGTTTAGTAGACTCATGTATGTTTCTAAATTGGTAAGCCACGTTTTAAGAAAATATTTTGACAATTTATGGTGATTTTTACAAGTTGACCTAAGTTTCTGACAAGTTGCTGTAAAATTTCTGTTTCGACCAAGTAGCTTGTAAAATGCATTATAAATTGACCCTTTGAAATTTTGACTTGGTTCTTTTTTCTCATGGTTTAATAACTTTCTGTATTTTCTAAAAAGTATATGTTCTCAATAATTAATTATGTTCTTGTGTATTAAAGATTTTTAGAAATTATAACATGTTTTTCCTAGCCTTGAAGATTGTTAGAAGTTATAACATGTAAAATGTATAACAAGTTTTGTTTTTGATCTCTTGAACATTATGTTTGATGTTGTCAATTATGTGAGGTAGAATAACATGTCTAGTGATATGCGGAATGTGTTGCCTTAAGCCATATATATTGTTGGACCTTTAGTTCTAATTAATTATTTTGATAATGACAGTAATGATTTGTATGTGAACTTAATATATAAACATATGCGTGTAATTGTGTGCTTAAGTTTTAATTTAGAAAGGAACAATTACAAGACGCAAGCTTGAAGTTTGGACCAAGGAGGTACAACTTCAAATACACTTGATCGATGTATTCAAGCAAGATCAAGACCAAACAACAACCACGAGACTCAAGATGAGAGACTTGTGAAGAGACGATTCGTGTACTGAAGATCTACTGAAGATTAGATAGTATAGGTCGTCATTCGGTAATGGTTTTACTTTGATTGATTTAAAGGTTAGTGAAGTTATGACCTAATAGACATAACTTCATTGCTAGACAAAAATGATGCGTTAATTTTTGGAAAATATATTTTTAATGGTTTTTAAAAATAAGAGAGTATTTATTTGGTTGGAATTAATTAATTAGAATTTAAGTTAAATAAACTATTGGTTTGTAACACGATATTTATATCGTCATGCAACCTAGGGCTTTAACTAAATTCTATCTCGATTTGTTGCGGGCTAGAGAAGCAAGGATGGACCGAGGAGGCCTTGGGCCGGCCGAAACCCTAGGGTGGCCGAAACCCTAGGAGGCCAAATCTCCTCCTTCCTTTCTCTTCTTACTTGTTCATCAAGTTTGATATTTCCAGAACATTCCTATGCCCTAATTCCAGAACATTCCAAACCCTAATCCTCTCTACTATAAATACTCTCATTCATTCAACATTAATTGTTGACACACACATCTACATATTTCAAGAGAGAAAAATATTTTTAAGCAAAAATCATTTGAGCTTTAATTCTTATTTTCATATTTGCTTATACAAAAATCACGCATCAAATTTGTCAATCACTCGAAGAAAAATCGTTATTGGATATTAAATACACAAGGATAGTATACTCACTCGCATAACGTGAGATTAGTATTTATCGTTGTATTTTTCTTATTAACGTAAGAGCAACATAGAGTATTTAGCGATACTCAATCTGAGTTATAATCATATAGTTGATTATACGAGTGGATTGGTAATTTTTGTAATCCGGAGAAAGGTACTAAAAATTATTAATCGAGAATAGTGGACGTAGGTTTCGACTTGTGAAACTGAACCACTTCAAAATCCCGTGTGTCTCTCTTTCTCTCTCTCTTTATTATTGTTATTTCGATTTTGCATTTATTGTTAATAATTTAATTAGTTGATTTTAATCAATAAAATCAAGTAATTAATTTATATCATATATTTCGAAAAAGCGGTCATCGTTTTTAATACTCAATTCACCCCCCCTCTTTCGTATTCGATCAATAGACTCCACAATTGGTATCAGAGCCTCGTGCTCTTGATCGCCTATGACTAGAGTTGATCGTTTTTTTGTTGTCTATTTATCGTTTTTTCCATTTGCATTTATTTTTTATCAAATGGATTCCAAACACCTAAAGTGTCCTATATTCAATGGGAAGAACTATGGTTTATGGAAAAATATGATGACCCATTTCATTAAGGGAAACGACTGGGAGTGTTGGTTGATTATCAAGAATGGTCCGAATAAAATCTTACTTGCAACCAGTAATGGCACTACCGTCGAAAAGAAAGAAGAAGACTATATTGAGGCGGATTATAAAAAGGCTGAGAAGAATTCAAAAGCAATAAGCTTATTGCAAAACGGTATGATTGCCACTGAATTCGATCGTTTCTCAACCAGTTCATCTGCCAAGGAAATATGGGATGGTCTAGAATTAGCCTATGAGGGAACCACTGTTGTCAAAAAGCAACGTATGGCATTACTAATGCGAAAATACGAGCTGTTTGCCATGGAGCAAAACGAGTCAGTTGATAGCATGTCCTCTCGCTTTTCTAGCATCATCAATGAGCTAAAGAATTTAGGAAAAACTTTTGACTCCGAGGAAATTGCTAGAAAAATACTCAGAAGTATGTCTCGCAGATGGAGACATAAAGTATCTGTCATAGAAGAATGTAAGGACCTAACTTCATTATCCTATCAGGAGCTACTCGGAACCTTAATGGCTCACGAGATTACTCTGAATCAGGATGAGGAGGAAGTTAGTACAAGCAAAAAGATAGCCTTACAAGTCGAGTCTAGCAAAGTTGATGATTCTTCGGATATTGAAGATGAAATCTGCGTTGCTTATTAAACGTCTTAAGAAAAGGTCTTTCTTTCAAAATCAAAATAAGACAAATAACAAATCAAAGCAAACCCCTAAGAAATCGTTTGAGTCAAAAGGATCCTTCTCTAATCGTGGATGCTTCAAGTGTGGTGATGATAATCACATGATCAAAGATTGCCCTACATGGAAGAAAATTAAGGACAAGAATCAACGAGACAAAACAAAGAAAGAATTCAGGCAAGTTATGATGGCATATTGTTGGGGAGACTTGGACTTTGAAGATGGCGAATCCGAAGATGAAGAAGAAACTGCCAACGTTTGTCTAAGTAACGTCAGTCTTGACCTATTCTCCGAAAGCGACAATGAAAGCAATGCTGAGAGATGTCTTGTTGGAAATTCAGATTCAGAGGATGATGAGGTAAATTATCTTGACCTTAAAAAGCGTGTTAGGAAACTTTCTAAGGAAAACTTACTTAAGTGTTGTGAACATTCCCTTGATCACTGTCATGAACAAAGTCTAGAATTAAAAGACCTTAAGGAACAGATTTTAGATATTGCTGAGGAAAACCAACGTCTGAAAGCCAACGCCAAAAAGCTCAAATCTAAAGTTATGGCTACTCCAGCTACAACTTCAGACATGACAAATGCTGAGAAGAACGCTCTTGAATCAAAAGTTAAGGCTAGTGATGCTATAACTTCAGAGCTCAAACTTAACATTAAGAATCTTCAAGCTAAAGTTACGGCTAGTGATGCCATAACTTCAGAGCTTAAACTCAACATAAAGCATCTACAAGCTAAAGTTACAGCTAGTGATGCTATAACTTCTGAGTTGAAGAAAGTCAATGAGATCCTAAATGATGAGCTTAATGGCAAAGATAGTGTGGTTTCCGAACACAAGAGAGAAATTGTATTTCTCTCTAAGCAATTAGAAGAAGCTAGTAATAGCATGTCCAAACTTAAGGAACAACATGAAATTGAGAAACGTGTCTTAAATGAACGGTTTGATAAATTTCGTGATAACTTTGAGAAAGGTAGCTCTTCCAAGGATTCAAATGTAGATCATTCAAAATGTGAAAAAGAAATTGAGTCCTTGAAAGAATTACTTTTACATGCTCGAAAAGTTCATGATAAATGGGAAGGAAGCACAAAGGTTCTAAACTTCCTTCATCGAACAATCGACAATAACATGAAGATGGGACTTGGTCATGAATGCTATAGCCGTAGAGACCATGATAAATGCAAATCCAATCCTTCTGAAAATGATTTCAGAAAAAGGAAATATGTCAATCTTCCAGAATACTTGATTTGCAATTACTGTGGCTCTACTGGACATATACAAGTCAATTGTGTCAAACTTGCCTGGGATAAGAAAAAGAATGTCGAAACTGCTAAGACTTGTGATTTCATAGTAGAAGACGATGTCTCTACTATAGATGAGCCTAACGACAATGAAGAACGCAATAATGAGTTTAGATGGACTTATGATATGGCTTTTGATTACTCATCTGTTCCTTCAAAATCAAACAAAATAAATGAGAATCGAAAGCATACATTCAAGCCCAAAGTTCAAAACCCTAAACCTAGAGCGTCTCATGAAGGTACTAGACCTAGAGCTACTTTTGTTAGAGCAAAACCTAAAGTACCTTATATTCCGATTGTTAGACAACCCAATGTCAAAGCCAAAAGAATAATAAGACAAGTATGGGTTAGAAAGGATCAAATATATAGAATTACTAACCATAAAGGACCCAACTTAGCTTGGGTACCTAAAAGCTGTATTTGATTTATTTGCAGGTAGAAGTGAAAGAAAATAATCTATGGTATCTCGACAGTGGATGCTCGAGACACATGACAGGAGACAGAAATCTTTTTCTTTCACTAGAGCCCTTCTTTGGTGGCAAGGTTACCTTTGGAGATAACAAGAAGGGTACGATTATTGGAGTAGGAAAAATCGGAATTTCAGCCTCTCATTCAATTGATAAAGTATATCTTGTAAGTGGTCTTAAACATAATTTACTTAGTATTTCTCAATTATGTGACAAAGGTAATAGAGTTGTTTTTCATGCCGATGTTTGTCGTATCATAATTGAAGGTACTAGTAATGTTTTACTTGAGGGTCACCGTATGAGGAATGTGTATATGATTGACTTAAATGTTGTCAATACAAATTCCTTTGCATGTATGAAAGTAACTTCTGATGAGTCTTGCTTGTGGCACAAGAGGTTTGCACACGTTAGTCCAACTATTTTAAAGAAACTTAAGTCTATGGATTTAGTTGAAGGCTTGCCCTCAATTAATTTCGAGCAAGAGACAATGTGTGACTCATGTGCCCGCTGCAAACATGTTAGATCCTCTTTTAAACCTAAGAGAATAGTTAGCACTAATCGACCACTTGAGATGGTACACATGGATTTATGTGGACCTATGAGAGTTAGAAGCCGTGGTGGATCAAAGTATGTGTTTGTTCTAGTCGATGATTACTCAAGGTACGTCTGGCCAATCTTTCTTTCTTCTAAAGATGAAACTTTCAATGAATTTGTGGTATTAATGAAGCTTGCCCAAAATAGATATGATAATAAGCTTATTTCGATTCGGACGGATCACGGCACGGAATTTGACAATCAATTATTTATAGAATATTGTAGGGAAAATGGTGTGGGGCATAACTTCTCCGCACCACGTACCCCACAACAAAATGGTGTCGTGGAACGTATGAATCGAACCCTAGAGGATATGGCTCGTACTATGCTCTTGTGTAGTGGCCTTCCTAGAAGCTTTTGGGCAGAAGCTGTTAGTACCGCATGCTATGTGCATAATAGAGCTATGATCCGACCTGTTTTGAAAAAGACTCCCTATGAACTTTTAAGAGGGAGAAAACCCAATATATCACATCTCCGTTGCTTCGGGAGCAAATGTTTTGTTCATAATAATGGAAAAGAAAATTTAGGAAAATTTGACCCCCGAAGTGATGAAGTCTGTTTTTCCGGGATATTCGGATCATAGTAAAGCTTACAAAGTGTTCAACAAAAGAACCTTGCGCATAGAAGAAAGTGTTCATGTTCGCTTTGACGAAGATAATGTGCTTGATAAAGTGAAGGGAAGAAGAGGATCCAGATGAGCCCGATTTCTTTCTAGCAAGAAATGAGCCTCTAAATGAAGAAGAAGATATTCAAGGTATCAATGATGAACTAGAAAATTCTGCAAACAATCCTAAGAGAAGTGACGAGTCCATAGTTAATGATACTATCGACCCTTCCTTGGATAAAGAAAGAGATCTTGAAGTTATACCTAATGATGTTGTAACTTCCGATCCAAATCATGATATTTCTAATGAAGTTAGTGATGCTTCTGAAGAAAATCCCGAGTCCAACTCAGGGGGAACAAATCATGATTCTTCGTCTGCAGATGATGCTAGTCCATCAAATGATAATGAGCCTAGAGTTCTCAAAAAGTGGAAACATCAAAGCTCCCACCCTTTGGACAAAATCCTAGGGGATCTAGAGCAAGGCATTAAAACTAGAAGGTCCTTGAATAATTTCTGCTCGTTCTTTTCGTTTCTATCAACCATTGAACCTACTAATATTAAAGAAGCTCTTCTTGAACCCGATTGGATAACCGCTATGCAAGAAGAGCTTCAACAATTCGAACGCAATAAGGTATGGCACTTGGTGCCACGACCTAGTGATCGAACTGTCATTGGTACTAGATGGGTGTTTAGAAACAAATTGGACGATACAGGACTTATTACAAGAAACAAGGCACGACTAGTTGTCCAAGGCTACAATCAACAGGAAGGGATCGATTATGACGAGACCTTTGCACCTGTAGCGAGACTTGAGGCTATACGTCTCATTATTGCATTTGCCGCTCATAAGGGAATGAAACTGTTCCAAATGGACGTTAAGACAGCATTTCTTAATGGTTATTTGGAGGAAGAAGTCTATGTAGAACAACCTCCTGGATTTTTAGACAAAGAAGTTTCAAAACCATGTCTATAAATTAGACAAAGCTTTATATGGTTTGAAACAAGCTCCAAGGGCATGGTATGACAGATTATCCAAGTTTTTGTTACAAAATAATTTTACAAGAGGATCTGTCGATAAAACCTTGTTCCTAAAATCCGAGGGTTCAAATTTACTTGTTGTACAAATTTATGTAGACGATATTATATTCGGTTCTACTAATGAAAAATTGTGCAAGTATTTTTCTGATCTAATGACTTCTGAGTTTGAAATGAGCATGATGGGAGAACTGAAGTACTTTTTAGGCTTACAAATTCAACAAACAAAGGATGGTATAAAGATACACCAACAGAAATATATCAAGGAACTAATCCGAAAGTTCGGTATGGAAAATGCAAAATCATACGATACACCTATGGTATTTTTAAAAGAAGATGACTATAGATGAACATGGTAAGTGTGTCGATGAGACTACATATCGAGGTATGATTGGTTCACTTTTATATTTAACTGCAAGTCGTCCTGATATAATGTTTAGTGTATGTGTCTGTGCTCGATTTCAATCATGCCCTAAAGAATCACATATGATTGCAGTTAAACGTATCTTGAGATATTTAATTGGTACATCTAATTTATACTTATGGTATCCACTTGAGTGTAATTTCGATCTAGTAGGATATTCGGATGCAGATTATCTTTGGATGTTCTTTAGATAGGAAAAGCACTTACGGGTATGCAACGTTTGTTGGACCTTGTATTATCACATGGGGATCAAAGAAGCAAAATTCAGTTGCAATGTCTCATCTTTGGCCGAGTATGTGTCTGCAGGACTGGTATGTTCTCAATTACTTTGGTTAAAGCAACAACTATGTGATTTTGGTATAAATGTAGGTCGTATGCCTATTATGTGTGACAATACGAGTGCTATAGTAATTTCTAAGAACCCGCCAAAGACTCGAGGACCAAACATATAGATATTCGACACCATTTTCTACGGGATCATGTAGAGAAAGGCAACATTTCACTTGAATTTTGTAGTACCGAAAGGCAATGGGCTGATATCTTGACTAAGGCATTAGCTAGAAAACGCTTTGAGTTATTGAGACTTGAGATTGGTTTAATTAGTGATAATTAAATCCGTCATAATTATGTCTGGGAACCTGAATGACTGGCTAGGAAGATAAGATTGTACGATTGTGTCCGTATATTTTTGTTGCAAGTTTAATTATGTTAAATAATATTTATTTTACGTGTTATATCTTGCTTATGTGTATGGTAGTATTTTATATTCTGCATAATCACATTTCCTTACAAAAATCGACAAAATCTACAATAAATTGCCTTAATATAATAAAGATAATTTTATCTTATTATATTCCTCCACAAATCCTACCTAAACTCCATCAAAGATTTTCTTTCCTAATCTTATATCAAATAGGAGATAATGCCAAAAAAAAAAAGGAAGTGCGAAAAAAAAAAAAAAAACGTACGAAACAAAAAAAAAAAAAAGGGAAAGTGCCGTGAAAAAAAAAGGGGCACGAAACAAAAAAAAAAAAAAAAAAAAAAAGGGAAAGATGCCGAAAAAAAAAAAGGAAAGGCATTAAAGAAATAAGGAAATTGGTATTATTCTCTATCTTCTAAGGAAACCTATTCTTACCTTAACTCAAATTCCTTATGTTATATATACCCCTTTAATCTCACCATAATTCTCATCAATTATAATCTCTAAACCCTAATTACCTTCTATCTTTTATTTTCATAATGACTAATCAACCTACAACCCGTTTTCAATCAAAGAAACATGTTGTCATTAGAAAGAAGGTAAGCCAATCACCACCTCGCACACGCTCCACCTCACCGGCCGACCACCCCCGTTCCCCACGGTCCAATGCCGACCAACCGGCCAACCTCACCAAGCGTCGGAAATTGTTTAAAGGTAAGGGGAAGATGGTTTCGGAAATTGAGGTATGTTCTAAGACTGAGAACTATATACTTCTAGATGGTTCTTCACGTATTCTTTACGCACAGCATATGGATGATTACACCAACAATGGACTTAATAATCTTAGACTAACTCAAGGAGAAAGAAGAGATGTCAATCAAGTTGCTCAATATCGCATTCACGCAGGACGAGTATATTCGATTGATTGGTTAAAGAAATACAAAGCACTTGGTTTTTTTAAATTTTCTCAAGGATCAAGGATGGGAAAATATTGTTCTTTGTAAGTGGTCCTGTCTTTCCTATTGAGGTATATCAATTTTATGCTTCTGTTCATCTTAAGGAAGGAAATTTATTTGCTGTGGTCAATGAGACTTCCATAAAAGTCTCACCTGGTGATTTCTGCGACTTGGCTCGAGTTCCTGAAGGAGGAACTGAGATCAATCCAAGCGTAGAATGGGGAGGTATGTTACCTGAAAAAAGGTTGATAGTGAAACGGTATTTCAAACAAGATGCTACTTCGTCTGAGACTATCCTAGCTGCGAAGTTGTCACCTAAATTGAGGTTCTTTTTGAACTTTCTTTGGAGTACTATTGTCCCTAGAAAAGAAGGTAGAGATAAATTTGGGGCACATGAGATGATTATAATGAAGGCTTGGCTTGAAGGAGAAAAGGTTAGTCTACCCTTGCTTGTGTTTCATAAAATTATACAAGCTAGTGTGACGGCTAAGATGGAAGATTTTGCTTCTACTTTAAGTTTGCCTTATGGGAATTGGATCTCACGAATTTTAGAGAAGAAAGGAGTAATTGGGAAGCAGAGTTATGGAGTTATCACTAATGACGAGATGAGCGATCTTTATCTATCTTATATGAAGCTCGTTATTAATGGCAACGAATTAGGTTTTGAGATAAAAGGAGAAAAAGGAGAAAAAGAAGGAAAAAGCAATGTGAATTTTGATATGTTGGATTCAAAGATGGATTCAAACTTTACTTCTATTCTTGGACGGATTAATGAACAAGACAAGAAATTGGAAGAATTGTTTGACCTAATTACAAAGCAAAGGAGAATTGATACTAGTGGACCAAGTGAAGTTAGCAACGCTCACATCAAAACCGTGTTGTCACGGTTTGATACTCGGCTCGAAGGTGTTTCAAAGGCCGCCGTGCGAACTCACTCTGAGTCTGTTCAAATAAAGGAAGGTATGGCTAGTTTGGTTAAATTTGGTGATGATCTTTTGCAATCTGGGAAGGAGATGAGGTCTGAAATGCAAACAATATATGAAGCAGTTAAAGCAATGACTTTGAGGATTGGTAACTTTGATACTCGATTAACTGCTCAAGCTGCACTTCTAGACCATTGTCATGCGCGACTCGAGGACTTGGAGTACCGTACCCGTCCTAGGTCGAACCCACCGAGCCCTCGCTACCCTTGATCAATTTGCCCTAATCCATTCACCTTAGCCTTATCTTTTAAATCCTTGCTCACAATAAAAATCCATTCTTATGGATATTAGCTTTTTCATTTCCGCATTATTCCTTGTGTGATTCCAGTTTATATTATTATTATGCTAATTAAGAACTAGATTACGTTTAATATAATATGTTTTCATGATTATTTCTTGTTTCATAATATATTATTCTGGTCGTTTTATGTTTGTTCTTATCTTTTCAATGATGCCAAGAGGGGGAATTGTTTTTATGATTTGCGACCGTCTCAAAGTTAATTCTCTCATGGCGTTCTATAGTTATAACTTTGAAGAGATCATTAGTTTCTACGCTCAACTGTTCTATAATTTGGGAAGTATTATGTTGAGGGGGAACTAGACTTAGACACAAATCATAGGAGACTTGTCATCATCAAAAAGGGGGAATTTGTTGGACCTTTAGTTCTAATTAATTATTTTGATAATGACAGTAATGATTTGTATGTGAACTTAATATATAAACATATGCGTGTAATTGTGTGCTTAAGTTTTAATTTAGAAAGGAACAATTACAAGACGCAAGCTTGAAGTTTGGACCAAGGAGGTACAACTTCAAATACACTTGATCGATGTATTCAAGCAAGATCAAGACCAAACAACAACCACGAGACTCAAGATGAGAGACTTGTGAAGAGACGATTCGTGTACTGAAGATCTACTGAAGATTAGATAGTATAGGTCGTCATTCGGTAATGGTTTTACTTTGATTGATTTAAAGGTTAGTGAAGTTATGACCTAATAGACATAACTTCATTGCTAGACAAAAATGATGCGTTAATTTTTGGAAAATATATTTTTAATGGTTTTTAAAAATAAGAGAGTATTTATTTGGTTGGAATTAATTAATTAGAATTTAAGTTAAATAAACTATTGGTTTGTAACACGATATTTATATCGTCATGCAACCTAGGGCTTTAACTAAATTCTATCTCGATTTGTTGCGGGCTAGAGAAGCAAGGATGGACCGAGGAGGCCTTGGGCCGGCCGAAACCCTAGGGTGGCCGAAACCCTAGGAGGCCAAATCTCCTCCTTCCTTTCTCTTCTTACTTGTTCATCAAGTTTGATATTTCCAGAACATTCCTATGCCCTAATTCCAGAACATTCCAAACCCTAATCCTCTCTACTATAAATACTCTCATTCATTCAACATTAATTGTTGACACACACATCTACATATTTCAAGAGAGAAAAATATTTTTAAGCAAAAATCATTTGAGCTTTAATTCTTATTTTCATATTTGCTTATACAAAAATCACGCATCAAATTTGTCAATCACTCGAAGAAAAATCGTTATTGGATATTAAATACACAAGGATAGTATACTCACTCGCATAACGTGAGATTAGTATTTATCGTTGTATTTTTCTTATTAACGTAAGAGCAACATAGAGTATTTAGCGATACTCAATCTGAGTTATAATCATATAGTTGATTATACGAGTGGATTGGTAATTTTTGTAATCCGGAGAAAGGTACTAAAAATTATTAATCGAGAATAGTGGACGTAGGTTTCGACTTGTGAAACTGAACCACTTCAAAATCCCGTGTGTCTCTCTTTCTCTCTCTCTTTATTATTGTTATTTCGATTTTGCATTTATTGTTAATAATTTAATTAGTTGATTTTAATCAATAAAATCAAGTAATTAATTTATATCATATATTTCGAAAAAGCGGTCATCGTTTTTAATACTCAATTCACCCCCCCCCCCTCTTTCGTATTCGATCAATAGACTCCACATATATGTTCACGATAATTGCATCCATGTTTAAGTTAGATATCATTATTAAGAAAAGGCTAAACAATTGTCTGTATTTTGTTATAGATTGTTATTTATCTTGGCAACGTATTCATCGGTAGTTAAGTAAAGTAGTTGAGTTTAAATAAAGTTAGTTCGAGTATACTGTATGTTGTGGTTTTGCTATTTAGAACTAAATCAAAGATTTTGTTATTCATTTAGCCATTAATGGGTATTGTGTTGGAAATAATAATTGTCTTATATTACAATTGTGTTTCATGTTTTGGTGACGTTACAACAATGGTTTGGTTGTTCCTATTGTTTGTTATTCCGAACTTCGAGGACGAAGTTTATCTTTAGGGGGAAGGAATGTAATAGTACAAATATTTTGAGTTATTATTTGTATAACTTGTGATATGATTGATACGGGTGATAATCATAAATGGATAATTGTGTTAGATGGTAGTCGTTATAAGAAATTTTATAAGTGTTTTTGTAGTAGTTATGGGCGAACTTCGGGACGAAGTTCATTTTAAGGGGGGAAGACTGTAATACTCCGTATTTTAATAATAATTTATAAGAATAATTTATGTAATTTAATGATTGATTAAATGACATTTCTAATAATAAATACAAGTAAGACGTTAATTAAATAATAAATTAATAATTCAAGTCATGAATTGGGTTCGGCTAATATTTGTGCTTTGGGCTTAGTTGGTAATCGAGTGTTGGACTATGTGGTATTATATGGGCCGAATTTATTAAATTGGTATTAGTGTAATCGGGATTTATATCGGGAATTAATAAGAATATATCAAGGTAATTATAATTATAATAATAAATAATAATGTTATGGCAATAATAAATTAGTAAGTATTATATGAGTAAATCATAGTTACGTTAGGATTAATAGTATATGATAAATAATAATGGTATAATTATGATGACAATTTCTATACTAAATAGAATAAGGAAAGTTATGTAGTTTCCTAATTGGCCTCGTATTCTCTAAATCTTACACTATAAATACCACCTTAAATCTGAGAAATAATTCACAAATTAAAAGAAAGAGCTTTAGGAGACGGAAGAAGAAGGAATTAACATAAATCCATTAATCAACTCGAGGTAATTATTCATCTTAAATCGATTTATAATCTTTTCATGCAAGCATCTTTAGATCGATAGTATGACTTATATAGACCACCATAGGACTCGAAATTTGGACCTAGAGCAACCTTGCACTGCCGAGATTCTGACCTGAGCTTATTTGACCGACGTGGACCTTGCTAGGGTGGTGTTTAGGGCGGCGAAAGGTGGCTGGTCAGTAGGGTGGCCGTCTGTGGTTGTAGTGGTAGTCGTAAAACGTTGGTATAAGTCGGGTTTTCGGTATTAGGTGTCGTGGTTGTTATTGCTAGGGCGTGATATTGTAGTGGCTAGAGGCGTTTGTAGATGGTGGTTAAGGGCTGGTTGGGTTCTTTGTGGTGCAGGCTAGAGGTGGTGGGTTTCGGTGGTGTCGTTGGTGGCTTGTGGTGTTGGAAAAGGACGGGTGAAGGAAGGGTGTTGGACTCGGTTTAGCCATGTTTAATGGGTGTGTTTTGTTTGGGGTTTGACGTGATTAACCCGGGTTTTGGGTCATGGGTTGGTTTTATTTTTAACACGGATTGACTCGGGTTTTAATGAGTAATCGGGTTTTGACTTTTAAGGCGGGTTTTAACCAATGTTTAAGACGGGTTTAATAATTAATAATTTACGTGAAGAATATAATTGAAATAGTTAATTTATAATTAATGTAATTAATTATATGGTTTGATTGATAAAGTAGTAATTATAATTGTCGGAATTGTTAGGAGACGATCTTGTGAAGGATTGTGACGGTATTCTCTTGCTTAACTGTTTGGATTGCTTGAGCTGTTTATTTGGAGAATTTGCTATCAGGTAGGAATTTCCTACTCAACTCGGGTTTTATTGTTAAGTGAATGAATATTTAATTGTGACGGTTGATAATGAGATTAATGTTAATATTGTGAATTATTATTGGAGACGGAGTATATGTGTAGTTATTGATGGAGCTGTATGACGGGATTGTTATTGAGTTTTTGTTGTTGGTTGTATATGATTGTTGGGGAGTTGATTATTCAGTTGAGCATAACACGGAGGGTGTTATCGCGATTGTGCATAGCGAGCAATCGTTCATCGCGGATGAGCATAGTAAGTAATTACTACGCCGGTGATAGTTGTGCATAGTAAGTGATTACTATCGCGATTGTGCATAGTACGGAGGGTACTACTGCCAGTTGAGCATGGTATGAAAATACCACTGCCAGTTGAGTTGAGCATAGCACGGTGTTAAGGGAGTTGTGCTACTGCCAGTGATGTAAGTGAATTGTACGGATGAAGTGATGAGAATTTGAAGAATGTTTATTTTGGTTGGATTATTATTATTGTTGTTTAGTTTATTCCTACTCAACCTCGCGGTTGACTGTGTATTCGTGAACACCTGCGGTGAACCGTTTTATGGGGAGCAGATTTGACAGGTACCAAAGATTAGCTGACTTGGGAGCTATGGGATGCGTGAGGACTTGACCAATCTACCTAGAAGTCTAGACCACATAGAAGATTTTATAACTTTATTTATTTTCCGCTACGAGTTGTATTTATTTTATATTAAGTTTAGTTGGATATTTTGTAATAAAAATGTAATCGTTAAAGTTTTAGTTAAAGTACTTTGGTTTGTTATACTTTGTTATTCACTACCTCGGGAAACCGAGATGGTAACAGTCCTATTTATTTGGGAATGTCTAGCTAAAGGCTCTTAAATAAATGGGGGTGTTACACTACCATCCCTGTGATATCCGAAGCAGTGAATGGAAAATGGCCACTCGATGCCACTGATGTTGGACTAATCGGCATGTCTGACATGGCATTACTAGGTGGGATGACAGGTGCAGGATCCAATGAGTTACTCTCCATCATCATACTGCAACAATAGTCATAGTATAAGAGAGAGAGTAAAGGTATGTACTGATTGTCAATTACTCTCTTAAGAGAAGGCTCATAGACCTAAAATTAAGAAATAAGTAGACATAATGCGGGCCGGTCTTATGATAGGCTTATTATGAGACTTACTGATATGAAAAAGTGTAATTGTGGAGAAGGCACTCATTCATTCCCAGAATTCATAATCATAGGTTGGAAATTACTGGAAGCAGGGACTCCGTTCACGACATGACAGCTGGATAATCCATGACTCATAGAATCAAGACGACCAGTAGCCTGCATTGGAGGTGGATGTAGAACCGGGTATCACATAGGTAAGTTGTTAGCTGTGTTGCAAATAATTTGGTCAAACACATAGGCATAAAAAAAATAGTCACCGAAAAAAGAGCTTTATACTGGATACGCAGCGCCATTAGGAGCCCTTTCCAGAAGAGAAAGGAGCCAGACATAACATAGATTTATCAAGAAAATTTGTTCAACGTAAATTTCAGGATATTGCATCTCCAAAAATGGTGAAGAAACTCTCTATGGAACGTAGCTTGCATTGAAGTGGAAGTCATAGAAGTGAACAAAATTATCATCAGTCCGACTGCAATAACTATTTTTAGGCGTTGCTATTGTAAGTAAGATCACATAGTTTAATTTGAATGGCTCTAGTTTTAAAACAGGTTCCTGCAAAAAATAAAAAATTGAATGGCTCTAGTTTTAAAACAGGTTCCTGCTAAAAAAATACAAAAAGTCTCCTACACATTTAATTTTCGAAGTATATACAGCAGATTTCGACGTATATACAGCAGCTGCAAAATGCTAGGCGGAACAATGCAAATGAGGTGTAGCTACTGAACACGCAAGCAACAACACATTTAAAAACACAGAGAAGCTACGGAAATTGACTCTCCAAAAATGAATCACGCATCCAAAGAATGACAAGATAGTCACAAAATACTGTACTCAAGCATCCAAAAACTCGAAAAATAGAGGCGAAACTACTAAAATTAAGTATGAAGCAACAACAACAAAAGTGAGGTTTATCCTCACAAACATAATCATGAGCAACATTGGAGGAGATGGAAGCCCTTCTTCTTTATCGATCGTGGATGGATTAACAGAATCAGGTGTGCCTTTTTCTACACAAGAAATTAAGAAATCAAAAGAATTAATCATAATACAAGCTCTGAAACTGAAAGTCTGGAATCAACATGTCTTCGATACATAATAATGACAAATAAAAAGATCCACACCTGCAAGATCTCGGGTCGATTCAACCCACTCATCAACAACAATCTTCCATTTTTGTCAAATCCAAGAAAAGAAAATGACCACACTGTATCGCTAATTTGTGCAGCAAAGGAAACAATATTGTGTTCATATTAATAAGACCACCGTCCAGTAGGACAAATCATGAATACATCAGTTGCTTAACACGCAAACAACACATAACAATCATCACACAGTTTCTTATGCTGAGACTAACTGAAGAAACCAAACAACACATTAACCAACAATGAACAATGATTCCTGCCTGTTAGGAGAGTACGGAGAGTCAGGTACGCAGAACTGTATCCTTGTGACATGTGGTTTTAAGGACAAACCTAAGTTACCTGAAATCGGTCATAACTAACAGTGAACAATAATAATGAAACTTCAATTGCGAGAGTAATCGCGCAGAAAAGGAACGCATAGAAATCAATGGAAGTCGAGTGAAGGGAGATAGAAAAACAAGAGCAGCGATAATTTAACGAATTAAATAAGTTTATAACTAAAAATTGCGAGAGTAATTAAAGTAATTAAATAAGTTTATAACTAAGAATTTAAATAAATAAGCAACAAAATCAAAATCTAGTAAAGAAACGGAAAGGAACATACGAAGAAACGGGGAATCGACTTAAATAGATTGTAAGTGTTCCTACTGTGCTTGATTATGCTCAGAAAAGAATCAAAACCTGCATAAGAACAGCGAAAATTTAACGTCGATTGAAAATTAGGTAAAAATTACGGAATGATAATAGAGGTCGAAAAGCTTAGCGAATTGAATAAAAAATTAGGTGACCGATATTACCTAAATTGCGGATGATAATGGAGGTCGAAAAGCTTAGTGATAATAGAGGATGAAAGCTTAGTGATAATGGCGAATTGAAGACGGAGCTCGGATGATAATGGCGAATTGAAGACGGAGCTCGGATGATAATGGCGAATTGAAAGACGGAGCTCGGATGATAATGGCGAATTGAAGACGGAGCTCGGATGATAATGGAGGTCGAAAAGCTTAGTGATAATGGCGAATTGAAGACGGAGCTCGGATGAAGACATGTTGAAGAGAGAGAAAATGAGAGGAGTAAATGATTGTATGAGGGGAAATATGCTTGTTAGTGTTAGGAGGTATTTAAGGAGACACGTGTCAACATCTTGTGTGTCTCTAATTTTTAGATCTAATGGTTTAGAAAGGGTTTAGCCGCCTCACTCTAAGAAGGGTGCCTCACATGATTCAATTTCTCTCTCTCTCTCTCTCTCTCTCTCTCTATATATATATATATATATATATATATATATATATATATATATATATATATATATATATATATATATATATATATATATATATATATATATATATATAGTGAAGTTCTTATAAGTCCACCATATATTTTGAGTCCCTAAGTCCTATCCCGTACCATTACATCCTCCAATATGGATGGTTGAGATTGAAGACAATAAACACACTTAACACTAATGAAATTCCTATACACTAATTAATCCCACTTTCTCTCTCTAGCTTTAATTATACATTCACTAATTCATTATCATACACACTTAACATTATCTTTTGTCTTCTTATGCTTCAAAGTTTATACAAATTTTATGACACTTTTATTGTTTTACAAATGTAACTTTAATCTGTTACGAGTGTAACTTTAACAAAAAAAAGTGTAACTTTAACCAAAAAAATGCTGTTTTGACGTATTTTATTTTGTTTTGGGTTTTTTTTGCCAAACACCACCTTTAATATAGGGCACTTTGTGAAACACCACCTTTAAAAAAAATTCTGGCTTTTTACCACCTTTAAAAAACAAAAATTGTTAAACAGTACCAAATGGTCGGAGTTTGACTAAAATTTAAATAATTCTGGCATTGACTTATATTCGACTACTTCCTCACTCCTTCACTTTCCTTCCTCAACATTATCACCCTTCAGCCCTCCTTCATCGAGACTCCTTAATCCTCCTTCCTTTGTCTTCACCTTTTTCTCTTTTCTTATGAGTTTGTGTTGGTATCTAATGTTTCCTTTTCCCCTAATTATCTTCACCAATTTCTTAAGCCAATACAAAAATTTTGATTATCCATCTTATCTTTTAAATCACTAGTCCACTTCAAGGTTTAATCTATCAAAAGATAAAGAAGCATGAGTGAAGCGGATTGTACCTCATCAATATCTGCTATACCTGCGCCCCTACATGTCTTCATCATAAGGTGGAGGATAAGGAATGTTGGGCAGCAATAATCTCTGCTTTTTACTACTTAGAGGTACTGTGTTCGCAACCGCTATTATACACTTTTTATTGCGTCAAATAGATAGGAGAAAGGAGTTGAGATAGTGTAGAAGAAATGGAGGGAAATTTCGAGAGAAATGAAAAGAATAAAGCGGTCGGTCGGAGTTTTCAATTCTTACCCAGATTCCGGCCATTTGGTACTGTTAAACAATTATTATTTTTTAAAGGTGGCAAAAAACCAAAAAAATTATTAAAGGTGGTGTTTCGCAAAACACATTTTTATAAGGTGGTGTTTGACAAAAAACTCTTTTGTTTTTTGTAATTTTGAGACAAGTTTACGACTTTTTAGGATTTTTAGAGTATAACTCTAACAGGAAAAAGTGTAACTTTAAACTATGAAACGGTTTTGACGGATATTATATTGAAATTTTCAATTTTAAAGAAAGTTTACGACAATTTTGTGTTTTACGAGTTTAACTTTAGTCTTTTTCGAGTGATTTTGACGAATAATATTTTGATTTTTGTAATTTTATCATAACTTATTGTAACTTTAGTCTTTAACGAGTGGAATTTTATCAAAAAAAGGTGTAACATTAATTTTTTAGAAGTGTAATATTAGTCCATTAAAAGTGTAACATTAGTCCAATGAGAGTATAACCTTGTTCATTGAGAGTGTAGCTTTAGTCCATATAAAAAGTGTAACTTTAGTCCATTGAGAATGTAATTTTAGTCCATTGAGAGTGTAACTTTAGTCCATATTAAAAATGTAACTTTAGTCCATTGAGAGGATAACTTTAGTCGTTGAGAGGGTAACCTTAATAGAGATAAGTGTAACTTTAATGAAATAATTGTAATTTTAATGGAGATAAGTATAACTTTAATAGTTAAAACTGTAACTTTGTGGACAGGGCCACCCGCGCGTTTTGGTTTTGAGGCGGCGACACTTCTCCCACGGAACCTTGGTTTGCCAAAGCACGTCATGGGCCGTTACCGATTTGTGAGGAATTGAAACCGTTGAAAGGTTGAATAAGCCTGCATTTGTGGAGTCGCCACCAATTTATTGTGGAAAATTGGAAACTGTTCGAATACCTCGTGCCATGTCAAGACACAAAGTAATGACATGAACACTAAGAACTCGTTACCCTTAGCATTCTATGTCTATAATGACTCTCGAGATGCCAATGGAAACGGATGTCCAGAGATAGCTGAAGTAAGAGGTGAGGGTACGTATCAGGAAGTTCTTTAATTCGAACACCTAATCTCGCCCGCATCGATAGCGGCCTCTACTAATGATTAGGGAAGTCGTTCATATTTTATATGTCGTCGATGTAATGCATGCAATGCAACAAACATGGATTAATCCTAGCATGTGAAATTAGACTATGTCGGTTAACACGTGTTTTAGCAAACAATTTGGTCGAAGCAAATGTTAGATTCAATACATGTGAATGCCATACAATTAAATCATACATAATAACAATTGCGATAAATAAATTACAATAATTAAAATTACAAAAATTACAAGCTTTATTTGATCTACGTCAAAGGCACGCTCAAAGACGGGATTTCGAAGAAATAAATAAAGGAAAATAAAATTAGAATTTAAATATGAAAAATATGTCAGATTAGAGGTGAGAATATGAATAATAGTTGATTTAAACCGTAATTAGGAGCTACATCAATGCGAGAAAGAGTTCAGAGGCAGAAAACAACCAGAACAAGCGCAAAGATCTCTGCTGCGTCCTCGGAAGAGGCGCATCACTTCATGCGCCTGTTCTCGAGCTGGGTTCTGGTTGTGAAGTCGAATCGCAACTTGTTATCGTTCATTGGTAGATTTAAGATGGAGTATCGATATTAGACTCGAATTGAAGTGTTTTAACCGATCATATGTATCTGGGCAAGTCATAAAACGAATTAAGACGAGAAATTACAGCGGTTTACATGATTATGATTATGCGATGAACTCGTGTCGGAAATACAAAAAGACGAAACTTCAGGTTAGATTAAGACGAAACTGGATAAATAAGATTCGGAAGAAAACTTATGTATCAAATTAGGACTCCAGCACCTCGACATGAACAAGTCGAAACCCCGAAGAATCGATTTGAATTAAAACAGCGAAAATCCGCAAGTATTGAATTACTCGGGATTAAGGACGAATTAAGCATTGTAATTAAAGGGGAGTTGTTAAAATATGATTTATATACTGAAATAACAAAGAGAACGAAGGAAAATGAAAGAATAAGAAAAGGAGGAAATTTGCAGGAAGTCGTGGAAGAAGAAGAAGAGCGGGAGCAACATGCAGCCTCTGGAAGAGGCGCAGCAAGGCTGCAGTCCTTCATGAAGGCGCAACTGCTACTGCGTTTCTTCTCGACGTCTGACCTCTGCTGTTTCGTAAAAACGGCTTTAAAAGATGGATTTTAAATCTGTTTTTGAATGTGCTTTTGATATAGATTTACATTGATTGATACAAAATAAAAGTACAATAATAAAATGAGATTTACACCCTCAGACTATTATGTTTGACAAAACGAGATTGACTAAAGTTATCGTTTAGTGATTGCTTGACTCAAATATGCGTGGAAAGTGCCCTCGTTAGAGGATTTAGTAGATTGATTAAAGATGGAGTTGGTCAAGTTGGTCGATCTATGCAACGTGACTGGGACTCAGAATGATCTGAGATTACGTGGTCGATTGATCAAGCACGTAGGCGTCGAAAGGCAATAGCGTAGTCTAGAATGCAAAGAGAGAGAAAGAAAGGCCGGAACACTCGCGTGCCAAATCTAGAAGGCCAATAGCGTAGTCTAGAAGGCCTCAATTTATACTAAACATATGGAAGAGTTTTGGAATGACACGGATTTAGAAACAAATCTCGAAAATATTATGGAAAATGCGAAAAGAGGACAGGAGAAGAGGCGCAGCAACTACTGCGTTTCTTCGAAGAGGCGCAGCATTTGCTGCGTCTTTTCTCCAGCGGTTTCCTCCTTGGCAAGAAAGATTTTCGCGTTTTATTATAGAATTTCGGTAGATTTACACCTCCTTATTCCATGGAACACAATATTACGGTAGATATTTACTTAAAATATTAATTTTAATTAGGAATAAATATCTAGAGAATTCTAGAACATTCCGGAATTTTTTGACACGGCATTTAAACGGTTTTTAGAAAATGAAGCGGTTTTTGACCCGAACTCCAAATGAACTCTAATTACTGTCAAAACGACCGTACCGATGCGTAGATGACGACCCAGGGGTTGACTTGAGTGTTTGATCTATCACTTGATGATGAACTTACGGACTGTCATAAATCGTTCCGCGTATCAAACATGCGGCCCAATCATCGCTGGGGTGGTATGCGGAAGGTGTAGAAATGAGGTATCTACAGAGCCCCCACTTTGACTGAGGCTTGGACAAGGCGAAAGTCAAAGTATAGCCATCAGGTCAATTGAAGATTACAACCTGATGACTATGGCGACGCGAGGCGGCTTAAGCGGTCTGAACCAAGGACCTGTCATCGGGAATATTTTAGACTCTGTTGCCTATCGGGGAGGGTCGTTTAAAGTCCATTAGACTACGTAAGGAAGCTCGCCAGCCATAAGAAGAAATCATACTTGAGACACCCCTGGGTGAAGGATTCGAAGGTACAAATACTCTTCGGAGAATTTTATTGTAAACTCCGTGGGGAAGAACCATATATTGAGTCGACAACGGCGCGTCCTTGGCACCGCTGAGGAGAAAATCCGCTCAGGTCTTCGCAAGCAAAATTCCGATAAAGAGGAGAAGCCCATGAACTGTATTTAGTGATCATGAATTCTCGCTGGGGAACAAAATATCGTGGTTGTCTGTAGTCTGTTGAAGAGAAAATGCTGATTCGGACGAAGAGACGCCAAAAAAGGAGCCATATTTTGAAGATAAGATGTCGGGGAAGAGGCGCATGAAGCCCGAGCCCACAAATAACGAACTTATAATGAATTTTAACGAATCTCGGCTGGAAACTTACTGAGGAAGAGGCGCAGCAAAACTGCGACCCTTGGAAGAGGCGCAACAAATGCCGCGTCTTCTCCCGAGCTCACCTCTGTCTGGGTAAAACTCGACTTATGCCGTGTTTGTTTTATTTCAAAAACACAAACCTATTTTGTTTTATTTACAAAACGCAACCAAATTCCAACCAAATTCCATCAAAACTTGATCAAAATATGCCATAAATCATGACTAATCGAGGTATGTGTCTTGTACTTGCTTTATTTTACATTTGAGCTTTGATTTGGGTTAAAAAATTAGGGTTTATATACCCATTTCGTACGAAAATTTGGGGCTTTCGCCCCAAATGAATTTGTCTCATGAAAGTGATATGAGAAATGAGTAATTGATCATGTTAGGAACATAACCATGTATCTCTTTCGAATTTTCGTCAAGTATTAAGGATTTGAGCGCGAAATGTGACAGTTTCTTGCTAAACCGCAAAACCCTTCGAAAATGGCCCTATGCTAGTCCATTTTTTATGAAGCTTGACGTTTTGGAACCCTTGAGTAATGGGTAAACTTGCTATTAAACCGGATTTTCAATTTGTCACAGCTTCTCTGGGACACTTTTGTATGGCATAATTGCTATTGTAGCAAAATGCTGCCGAATTTTTGACTCAAACCCGCAACTAGGCTTGAATTTAGACTTGTCTTGACTTAACCTACCACATGTATGGCCGGACTTGGAAAATCTGGCCAAAGATGGCTAGAAAGGCCGTTTTTAAATGCTTGAAACGCTTGAAAATGCTTGAAAATGTGTTTAACATCGCTTTGTTCACTTCGATTTTGTAGAGGATATTCCTTCTACGTCTGGGAGAAGCCCCATGGACACTGACTTTGACCCTTCTGCCACTCTCATAGTGTATACGCGAGCCAATGTAGGACGAGGCGGCAATCAGCTCGCAGGAGCGCCTGAGTGGGCCGAGAAATAGAATGGTAGACATCTCATTTGGGCGGCGGAGAGCCACCTGTCGTATAGGACGGCGAGGAGCATGGTAAGCCTTCAGCTTGTCATTCCCTTATTTATTTATGTCTTACACATTTTATGCTAAAGAATGCTTTCTTTTGAATTGACGCAAAAGGCTAGGAATAAGAGGTCCTTCTCTGGTTATACAACGATGATAGACGCCTTTGGGAAGCTGTCAGAGGAGGAAAAGGCTATCATCGAGCGGGGAGGCTTTGGTGCCTTGGTACGAGGCTGGAGGGAGATCAAGGAGAGGAAGATTCAGGCTAACCTCAGCTTGATTCGAGCCTTTCTTGATCGGTTCTGGGACACGACCTCGACTTTCCATATGCCTTTTAGAGAGATCGGGGTCACCGTAGAGGACTACGACATGATCTCGGGTCTGCCGTATGGAGAGGAGCCGTTGGTGTGGCCGTCGGTGGCCATGAGAGTAGACTCGACCGAGGCGAGGAGTCTGGTTGGCTGGAACTTGACTGCGGGTGCGGCCCAGGTTCCTGGTTTGATGCCGAGTACCTACGTCATAGACTATTTCGGTGGTAGGGTTTCGGCGAGAGTGAAGATGGATGGACGCATGGTGCCTCCACCACCTTGTATTGCTGAGCAGCGGGCCCATTTGTGGTTATGGTGGTTCTTGTCTTCGATTTACTTCGGAGATAAGGGGAAGAGGCTATCGACGAAGCGTCTTCCGTTTCTTTCTTACTTGAGTAGCCTAGGTCGTTGGGACTAGGTTAGTCCTAGTTTTGCGGTCCTCACGCACTATATGAGGGCCATGGTCTTTTCGGAGCTGATGGAGAAGAGGACTTCTCCTGCCACTGTCGGTCCTAGACTCCTCTTGGAGGTATGAACCTTTCTTGAAAATATGAAAGATGAGTTTTGTAGAAAACGATTTGTAATCATTATTATTTTGCCTGCAGGCGTGGGTGTACTCTTAATTCCATGGCTTCGCGCCCACGAGGGCGGAGGACGTACCGAGAGCGTACCCCGTCATGAGGGACTGGGTAGTGTGTCATCAGAAGAGCCAATGATCTTCTTATGATGTTTGTCGGAGGGGCGTAAATGCCCTAAAGTTAGACAGCGTAAGTGTCTTTGATCTTCATTTTATTTTTCCATTATTTAGAGATGATCATAGGAATGACCCCTCGTTTTCTTGCTTTAGTGGGTGCCCAGGACCTGGGAGAGCTACTCTGGGGCTCCAGCCTTTGTGGCTGAGGTCCTCCGTCCCCGGAGTTCGAGTAGGTTGCTATTGACGACACCCATGGGGCCTGTGTGGAACTTGGGTGAGCGTTTGACACGGCAGCGCTCTCATGACACTTTTACGATTGCCATCGACCCTCCACGGACGATGTTTAAGGAGCCTTAAGAGGCTGAGAGGGCAGCTGACCTGGCTGGCGCGAGTGGTGATGCCCTCCTTCTCCCTGGTGAGGAGTTGTGGACATGGGCCACAGGCCGGTCTGTGGATTTGGGCCACCTACCGATATGCGGTCACGGGCCACCTGCACGCCAAGCTAATTTGTGGACATGTAGCGGTCTTTTGAAAGCCACGCTCGGCGGCATAAAAATGCTTTCGACCGGATCGCTTTAAATCGGCCGATTTCCTCTCGGTAAAGGTCTCGAAACGATATAGAGATGTTCGGAGTCGCCACCAAGCATTTATGGGATGCTTGGAACCCGTTCGAATCCACTTTATACCTAGGTCAATCAAGGCAAAAAGCGGTGCTTGACATAGGTACTAAAGATAAGGACTCGTCCCCCTTTTAGCATTTTATGCCTAAAATGACTCTCCTGCGCCCTGGATAAGGCCATCCACTATCCAAAGGTTCTGAGTAAGGGGTGAGGGTACGTATAGGGAAGCCCTTTAATCGGACACCCAATCCCTCCCGCGTTTGCGGCCTCTACTGATCGATCGTGGTTGTTTAAGTGCAAAAGTTGATAAAATGGTGTAAATGCATGAATGCACATCCAAAAGTGTTAACCTAACATGTGAGCTTTCTAAGTCGGTTTGTTAATCCAAATATCAAGCATAAGATGTCTAGTTGGATTTATATTGATTTACATGTGAAAACGGAAATTAAACATCCATTTACCAAGTTCGGGTTATGATGCTTAACACGATCCATTTATTGAAAAAGGGTGTCAAATGACAAAGTGTAAAAACGTAAACTTGTCAACTGATGCATCACGTATTCGGATAAACCGTAATCGGGATCGTCCTAGATAAGTACCAAAATGGGATGAAACGTGCTGTGCAGCAGCCCTGTTAAGGCGCGAGCCTATTGGCGAGATAAGTGGCTCTGCCCTGGTTTTGAAAGATGGAAACAGACGGCCGCTTGGGGCGCGAGCCATGAGCCGACCTAAGGGGGCTTCTTCTGGTTCTTGAAAAGGTTATTTAAAACTGTATTTATGATGAAAGATTTGCAAATGTTGTTTGCATGACTCGGAATAATTACTATTGTGTTAGTAACATTCGTTGTCGGATTTGCATGTTTGAAAAGTATAGTTTACAAACAAAAATGTAAAATATTTGATTTGAACTAATCATGTTAAGTTCATTTCTTTGTAATTAGTCAAGTTTGTCATCGTACTCGGATTAAACCGACATGGTATAAAGAACCAAGGATGCTTATGAATTATGACTAATATGTTTCCAAATGTAAATAAATGAGAAAAAATGGTAAATAAAATAAAAGGGGGTTAAAATACCCTTTAATTTGTAATTAACCAATAATATCATTGAGTCACGGAATAAACCGTCATGGTATAAAGAACCAAGGATGATTTTTGTAATGGTAAAAATATGTTTATCATAAAAATGAATTAAAATGGTAAATAAAATAAAAGAATTTCTTTTAAAATGTAATTAACTAATTAATATCACCGAGTCACGGATTAAACCGTCTTGGTATATTGAACCAAGGGTGATTATAATTTATGGCTAAAAAGTTTGTCATAAAAATGATTTGAAACATTTGAAATGGTAAAAAAAGATTACAAATAAGAAATGAAATAAAGAGGAAAGACGAGAACAAACACGGTTGGATTAAGGCCTGAGAGGCGCTTTAGGCGCGAGCCATGCTGCTATACAAGCAGCCCCTGTCTCGGCCAAAAATCCAGTTTTGGCTCGTCTAACCTATATTTGAATCGTGTTATACAATGTTCATGCTTATAAACTAATAAAAACATGAAACAAGTGAGTTGTTTACACCCTCAAACTTATGTGTATTGATGTTTGCGAAGTAGACGACTTTAGAGACGGTTTTCTCGTTGTGACTAATCGCGATCAAAGAAATTTAAAAGAGTGCCTTAAAAAGGATTTTGTTTTGAAAATATGTTAATTAAAACATGTTGATTGATGAATTGAGTTGGTCAAATGGGTCGGTGGAATGCACGGCGACGGTACCAAACCAAATGTGTAAGGCTTGTGTTTACGATTGGTAGGCCGTGAACACGTGTCGATTTTGTGACTTAGGAAGTCGGGTCTAGAAGTTTAAGGGAGAAGGAGGAGGCGGAATCTCGCGTGAGGATTATGGTGTGTGAAGGGTGGTATTTATAGAGAAATGTGGGGAGGTAGGTCGGTTGATTTGCTTAGAGGCTAAGCAGATGGCCTAAAGAGGCGCGAGCCACCTCGTGATGGAAATGGGTGTATTGTCCCTTTCAATTTGGACGTGGCCAATTCTCCATCCATTGTTGATATGTGGCATTCATATAAGATGTCGTGTAACAATATGGGCATCTAATAAGATGATTTTGGTGTTACTTGAGGTAGGTGTTTTGTGTGCTTGACTCGGGTTTGACCCGTGTGAGTCGGGATTTGAATTTCGAGTCGGTTTTTGGCCCGGTGTCGGTTTTGACTCTAATTAGGGTCATTTTCATGGAAATTACTTGATGAAAACATTCATGACATTATTTTTGACATTCAAGATTTGGGTTGACTCGGGTTGACTCAGGTTGACTCTAGTTGCGGGTTTCTGAGTCGGTTTTGGGTCCGAAGACGGTTTTAACTCTAGATAGTGTTATTTTAATGCAAATGAAATTAGAAAAACTTTTGAAATCATTTTTCATATCGGAGTAGTGCATTAAACCGTCTTATGTATAGCCAATCCACGCACGCATATCAAAAACACGTTATAGTCCGATCATCATCGGGTGGTTTTTGGAATGTGCAGATACTGGGTATCTACAGAGCCCCCACTTTGACTGAGGCTTGGACAGGGCGAAAGTCAAAGTATGGCCTCTAGGTCAATCGAAGATTACAACCTGAAGACCATTGCGACGTCGAGGCGACTCAAAAGGGTTTGAGCCAAGGACCTGCCGTCGGGAAGGGCGACGTCAAGGCGACTCGAGGATTCGAGTGAAGGACCTGCCGTCGGGAATAATTTAGAGTCTGTCGACTTTTGGTTCGGGTTGTTTAAAGTCCATTAGACTACGTATAAAGGCTCGCCAGCCATAAGAAGGAGTCATAACTAAGGCATCTTTGGGATATGTCCTTGAGTTATACCTTGTGTGCGTGCAAAGGCTCGCCAGCTGTGATATGAGTCGTACCCAAGGCATGTTCGGGATACGTCCTTGAGTTGTACCTTGTTTGCGGACAAAGGCGCGCCAGCTTGTGAAAAGGAGTCGTACCCGAGGCATCTTCGAGATACGTCCTTGAGTTGTATCTTATTTGCGGACAAAGGCTCGCCAACCATCTATGGTCGAATGATCGACTATGGAAAATAGCATGTGTGACATCCATTTAAAAATCGGCACTCACTGGGGAGTTAGAAACTCCTTAGGACTCGCCGGGGATGTGAGTTGCTGCTCGCTGGGAGGTAGCATGTGCCATGTAATCAGCGGGGTTAAAGCTCTTGGACTTGATGGGTCGCCGTTTGTTGGGAAGAACCCAGTACTCAGTTAGAGTAAGTTTGTCTTCTCAAGATTATCTGTATGGTTAGTGACCACACAAATCTGAAGTCGCATAGACAAGCACGTTGAATGCAAGCATATAAGCAGGTAGGCACATAAGCATGTGAGCAGTTAGCATATAAGCAACTAGCACGTAAGCACATAAGCACGTAAGCACATAAGCATGTGAGTAGTTAGCATATAAGCAACTAGCATGTAATATCTCACGCGAGGGGAGATAGAAGTTTTGAATGTTGTGAAGTTTAATATTGAATCTTGATGCTAATGGATCCATGATTTGATAGTTAGAGACACGTGACCGTTGGGATACTGACTCACATAGACGCACACTGACAGACTTTCAAATGGGCAGTCGTTAAAGTGACACAAAATCAGTGTCGACACAACGCGGGGGTGACTCTGACAGACTTTGCACATGTAAGTGCAACTCCTAGCCAAAAAAGCGTGACAGCGCGTATCAAATCCCTGAGGTAGAAGGTCCGCTTGGCTGGGGAACATGAATTGATTATCTTCTTCAGGCATCTTTGCCTCCGTTTGCTTGTTTGAGATCCCTTCTCGAGGTATGATGATTCAGAAACCAAGACCTTATCATCGTCCGAACTGAGCACTAGGCTACAGGCGGTTTTAAATTAGACTGTAGTTGAGACTCAAAAGATGTTTGAGGATAAAGGACGGGTGACGTCTTGAAAGAGATGCCCCAAGAGTCAGAAGGTGGGAATTTGACGAAACAGGGAATGGGCGACGTCTTAAGGAAGAAGCCCCCAGTAAAGAGGTATAAGATAAATTTTTGCGGTTGGGTGGGCTGCTTTTGAGGATTGATGTTGATGGTTGATATTGAAATGGGTGTGCGGTTGTGTCCTTGTTAGGGGACTGCCTACGTATTCGCATGTTTACGAAATCAAACCAGATCGTAGTTCCGAGCTGTTTTTTTTAGGGTTGAAAATTGGAATTATTTTGAAAGGAGTATGCGGTTGTGCCCCTGTAATAGGACTGCCTACGTATTCGCGTGTTTGCGAAATCAAACCAGATCGTAGTTCTGAGTGTGTGTGCAATGGGTTGCAAATTTAAGGTTTGAAAATTGAATGTGTGTGGGGGTGTGGTTGTGCCCTTGTAATAGGACTACCTACGTATTCGCGTGTCTGCGAAATCAAACCAGATCGTAGTTCTGAATGTGTGGATAATTGATTTTGAGATGTATGGTTGTGTCCTTGAAGGACTGCCTACGTATTCACGTGAAGTGAAATCAAACCACATCGTAGTTCTGAATGTGTGCCTAAACGAGATGTTAGGACCTTTAAGTGTGAGGGTCACGACGGTAAATTCCATTTGGTGACTCGTATAGATGTCTGCCTAAGCGAGTTGTTAGGACCTTAAAGTGTGAGGGTCACGACGGTAAACTCCGTTTGGTGACTCGAGAAATTGATTTGAGATAATTCCTCCTTGATCATGAATCGAAGAGGTGTAATTTGTGAAAATGTTCCTTATCATGTGAGCACACTAAAAAGTGGACCCTAAGGGTAGACTAGGTATGTCCCGTTCTCGGTAGCAAAGCATTTGAGGACTCCGTATCTGGGTCAGGGTGAAAATGGCTTCGACATTATGGAATGTGGAGCTTGGTAATAATAGGTTCATTTGACAGATAAAAATCTGGAGTTGAGGGTCACGATGGTGAATTCCGTTTGGTGACTCGAAAGTTGATTGGAGTGAAATACCTCTTGATCATGAATCGAAGAGGCATAGCTTGAAAAAATGTTTCTTGTTATGTGAGCACACTAAAAAGTGGACTCTAAGAAAGCAATGTTTTTTTTGATGACTCTGAATCTGAGTCAAGGTAAAAATGGCTTCGGCATTTTGGAATGTGGAGCCTTGTAATAAAAGGTTTGTTCGACAGATAAAAATCTGGAGTTTGTATTTGTGGTGTTAAGGCCGATGGATTACGTTTTGTAATGTGGTGCGGAATGTGGTCTCCGGCTTGATGTGGCCTAAGCACGAAATGGTTGGTAAATGTAGGATCAGAATCCCATGTCTGGACCTTAAAGGTTAAGGTGTGATATTACGAGCTTGAGGGGAATCCTCAGAATCCTAGATAGGTCTCCCTGTAGCAGTCTCTAGAAGGACTTAGGGGTGAAGCGATGTTGGTTATGATCTTGAGGGGAATCCCCAGGATCCTAGATAGGTCTCCCTGTAACAATCTGTTGAAGGACTTAGGGGTGAAGCAGTTTTGGTTGAGGTTTTAGTGTTTGGTGTTTTGGACGTGTCGGTCCGGGGTTTGGTGTGTTGGACTTCTTGGTCCTGGGCTTTGGACTTGTTGGTCCTGGACTTGGTATTTTGGACTCATGGGTCCTGGGCTTTGGACTTGTTGGTCCTGGACTTTATATGTTGGACTCATGGGTCCTGGGCTTTGGACTTGTTGGTCCTGGACTTTGGATGTTGGTGTTGGACTTGTTGATCCGAAGTTTGAAAAGTGACGGTTTAATTCCGTTATTTGAAATTGTGGGGAAAATAACGAATTTGAATTTCGCTATTTCATTTTTTTGAAAAGTGACGGTTTTGAATTTCGTCAGTTGAAATTGTGGGAAAATAGCGAATTTGAATTTCACTATTTCGTTTTTTGAGAAGTGACGGTTTGCAATTACGTCATTTGAAATTGTGGGAAAATAGCGAATTTGAATTTCACTATTTCGTGTTTTTTATTTGAAAATGTCGGTTTTAATTTCCGTCTTTTGAAATTTGTGAAAATAGTGAACTTGAATTTCACTATCTTGTTTTTGTGATTTGAGAATGACGGTTTTTTTTTTATTCAATCATTGAAATTCGTGAAAATAGCGAATTTGAATTTCACTATTTTGTGTTTGTGATTTGAAAATGACAGTGTTTGATTCCATCGTTGAAATTCGTGAAAATAGCGAATTTGAATTTCACTATTTCGTTTTTTTTATTTGAAAATAACGGTTTTAATTTCCGTCGTTTGAAATTTGTGAAAATAGTGAACTTGAATTTTACTATCTTGTTTTTGATTTGAATATGACGGCTTTAATTTCCGTCGTTTGAATTTTGTGAAAATAGCGAATTTGAATTCCACTATTTTGTTTTTTTTTTCTCTTTTTTTTTTTATTTGAAAGTGACGGTTTTTTTAATTCCGTCGTTTGGAATTGAGAGAAAATAACGAATTTGAATTTCGCTATTTTGTTTTTTGTTTTGCTTTAGCCTTGGCTTTTGCTTTGGCTTTGGGTGAATGGATATTGGCTTGGGCCTTTGATTTTGGCCTTTCGCTTTGGTTTTGCTTTAGATATTTTGGTTTTTTGCCGTCCTTCGTTCGAGGAAGGTAGAGGTGCAGACGGGGATATAACCATTGGTGAGAGGTTGATATTTGGTGATGGGATGGTTTTGTGGGGAATGGGCTTGCCTTCCGTCATTGATAATGAACAAGGAGATGTTCTGGGTTTGTTATCTAGGTTCGTCGTAGGATCCCTTTGATTGAGAGCTCGTTCTAGATCGGGTGCTAATGAAAGGTTTCTATTGCCAGACATGGAATAGGTAAAGAGAATGGACACGGAGTTTCGAGTCCTCTGCTTACTCGGTACGGAACGTCACTCGAGTGTACTCACATTGAATTGGAACATGTCGTTTGTTTTAAATCAATTCTCAAATCAATTCTTGTTGTCAACGGGAAATGGTAAAGGGGAGAATATATGATAGCTGGAAATTGTGCTTTTATTTAGATAAATAAGAGGTTAGCACAGACTCGATGGATACATGTGACTCATGGGGACAGCCCCCAGTTTGTCACTTAGGAATAAAAGGACAGACACTAGGATAGATATGAGAAAGCCTAAGACTCGGACTCGGACTCAGACTCAATCGTAGATACGGACTCCTAATCATCATGTTCCTCCTTGAAGGTCTCTTTCGCAGCATCCAGCGGCTTGAATGTCTTGTTTTGAGCATTGACCCACTTGAGCACTTCACTCTCGTTTTTGGGAATGATATGAGGACAACAGTCCATGAGGCTTTCATCTCCTTGCAAAAAGAGATGTCCATTAGAGTTGTTTTCATCAATTGGTTGGCATAGGGATGAAGCTATCAGTTCATGGTTGTCGACCAAATTTTGAACAGCATGTTTCAGTTTGAAGCATGTTTCAGTATCATGACCTTTTCCTTGATGATATTGGCAATAGGCATTGCCGTCCCAAAAACGGGTTTTCCTGCATTCAAGACGGGTCCGGAGTGGGCCCGATTGGTTGTAGTTTCCCTTCCATCACAAGCTTTCGAAGAGTTGCGACATAGGTTGTGTTGAGTTTGGTGAATGTCCTTTGAGAACGCTCAACCTTGTTGTTTGACTTGAGACTTTCAGGAGGATTGTCTTGACTGAGAGGTGCAATTATGATTTTGCCAGCCTCGATCATATCTTGAATGGCATTCTTGAGTTTTAAACATATTTCGATGTCATGGCCCTTGCCTTGATGGTATTGGCAATAGGCATTACCATCCCAGAATCGGGATCTCCTGTGTTCAGGTTTGTCCGGAGTCGGACCAATGGGTTGGAGCATTACTTCTGAAGCAATTATCTCCAGAGCGGTGCCATATGTTTTTCCCAGATCTGTGAATACCCTTTGATGTTTTCCCATGATTCCAACATTGGTGTTTTTTGGGATGTTTTTGTGTGTTTTGGTTTGGTTTTTGTCAATCCTGGGCGGAAGCAGGATTTGGTCGTTGTCAATGGGAAGTTTTTGGGATGTTGCTTGGTATTTTGAAGGGTATTTTGGTGAGGCAATTTCATGTTCTTTGTTGGTGGGTTCATGGGTGTCCGAACCATTAGATGATTCCTCATTTTCAACAGCTGTTGGTTGGTGAACCAAGGGTTGGTCTCCTTGATGGTCAGGTTCATTTTCGGTACTACCAAACCTCTTCTCCAAATTAGCTACACGAGTGTTCAAATCATCGATAGCCACTTGCAGCTTTGAGAATATGTTGTTGATGGAGACGGAGAGCATCATTATAGCGCTTTGTATGCCATCTTCGTCAATTGCATGAATTTTATCATCGTCAGGAGAGATAAGGTGAGAGCAATCCAGGGAAGATTCCTCGTTGTGTTCAATAGGGTTTTCAGGATGGTTGTTCTTGTCGTTTGCTGAGGGAGGTAATGGTAACTCACCCTTTTCGATCATATCAAGGATGGCGCCTTTTAGAGGGAGACACGTTTCAGTGTCATGTCCGCGACCTTGGTGATATTGACAAAACAGTTTTCCGTCCCATCTGCGTCCTCGCTTGTTTGGTAGAGGGTCTGGAGTTGGACCAATTGGCTTAAGCTTTCCTTTGGAGATTAGCCTTTCCAAGGCTACGGGATAAGGCATGCCCTAATCAGGGAAGGACATATGAGGTCGTCTGGTTTTGGTTTTGTCGATGGCAAGTAGTCGGCTTTCAAGGAGCTTAACCCTTTCCTCAATTTCATAAGAGGAAAAATTCCCGGTTACCAGTTTGTCCTCAACTTGGGAGAGCCGAGTGCTCAAGTTTTCCACGGTTGCTAGGAGTTAAAGGACCATGTTGTTGGTTTCAGCAGAAGTCATGGCGGTTGCAGATTGATCGGTTTCTTGAGTTCCTGGTTGGTGATTGATGGCACCCAAGAGATTCCTATTTGACATAACGATGGGCGTTATAACTTGTCTTGGCAGGGGATTGCACAAACAAAGGCAAGTACGACACATATAAACAAAAGGCAGTTTTATTGTGGAGACGCGACAGTGTGACTATGTTATGAGTTCATTAAAGATCGTGGATGACCTCTTGTGTTTGAACTCTTGGTGCATGACTTTGAATTTCGACTCGAGTGTCAACTTTGGCGTAGTGATGCCTAGACAGACAACTTCTGACTTAGTTTGGATGTGCGTTGATGGCGTGACGCCATTGGACAAGACATGTACACAAACTTGACCTTTGACCCGTAATGTAGGGGAAAGACGGGTTTAATACCCGAGAGGTATTGACTCTCCTAATGCCATTGAAGATGTCTCGACAATTAGGCGACACGACCTGGACTAGAAGATAGGTACTAACTTCGGCGGAGACTCGACGTTATCTAGAAGACTTGACTTGAAATCGACTGGACTCTAATCGACTCAAGGCTGGATCAGAAAGGTGGACTGAAGTTTTCGAAAATAGAAATTTTCAAAATGATTCATTTGTCGTTTTATGGACGGCTTCCGAAGAATAGGGATCTTTAGAAGGTCGACCAGGTGAAAGGGTTGTCTTAGGTTTGTTTTCAAAAGACAGCTTAAGTTGAAATTGCGGCGGCTCTGAAAACAATGTGTTGTTTCAGAAGACAGTTTTTGAAATTCCTAATCACGGATTTGAAAATCGAGAATTGAAGAGTTTAGAATCGTCATCACAATGGCCATGAAAACGGTTAAATTTGTTTTCAAAGGATTTAAAATTGGGTTGAAAATTTGAAAACGGTTAAATTTGTTTTCAAAGATTGAGTTTTGATTTGAAATATGAAAACGGTTAAATTTGTTTTCGAAAATTTGATTTTGAATTGAAATTTGAAAACGGTTAAATTTGTTTTCAAATGATTGATTTTGAATTTGAAATTTGAAAACGCTTAAATTTGTTTTCAAATGATTTGGAATTGGATTTGAAATTTGAAAGCGGTTAAATTGGCCTTCAAATGATTTGATTTTGAATTAGAATTTGAAAGCGGTTAAATTGGCCTTCAAATGATTTGATTTTTGATTGAAATTTGAAAGCGGTTAAATTGGCTTTCAAATGATTTGATTTGATTTGGAATTTGAAAACGGTTAAATTCGTTTTCAAATGATTTGATTTTGAATGGAATTTGAAAACGGTTAAATTCGTTTTCAAATGATTTGATTTTTGATTGGAATTTGAAAACGACTAAATTGGCTTTCAAATGATTTGGTTTTTGATTGGAATTTGAAAGCGGTTAAATTGGCTTTTAAATGACTTGATTTTGAATTGGAATTTGAAAACGGTTAAATTCGTTTTCAAATGATTTGATTTTGAATGGAATTTGAAAACGGTTAAATTCGTTTTCAAGATTTGAAATTGGAAATCGTGAGGATTGAATTCGTCATTACGACGGGTTAGAAAACCGTTTAACTTTTGAAAGACGGTATGCAAATCGAAAAGTGTGAGAATTGAAATCGTTATTACGACGGCTTAGAAAAGCCAAATTTGATTTCGAAAACGAGATTTAAATTTGGAAAGTTGCACGGGTTGAAGTCGTCATTACGACGGTTTGAAAAACGTTTTTATTAATAAACTGATTTCGAAGTTTGAAAATCCGAGGCTAGAATTCGTCATTACGACGGTGTAAAAGTGCATTTTGAGAATGCAACGGTCGGCGAGGGACCGAGGTTTGAAATGGCCATCACGATGACATAAAGGGTGTTTTGAAATGGTTTGTGAAAACCGAAGTTTGAAATCGTCATTACAACGCATGAAAAGGTGTGATTGAAACAGTTGTAAAAACCGAGCTTTGAAATAGCCATTATAACGGCATAAAAAGGTGCTTTGGAACGGTTATAAAAACCAGGTTTGAAAATTGTCATTACGACGGCCTAAAAAGGCGTTTTTTTTGAAACGGTTGTAGAAAACCGGGTTTGAAAATCGTCATTACGACGGCCTAAAAAGGCGTGCAACGGTCGGCTAAAGACCGAGGTTTGAAATGGCCATTATAACGGCGCGAAAAAGGTGTTTTTGAAACGGTTGTAAAAAAACCGGTTTTGAAAGTCGTCATTTGGACGGCGTAAAAAGGCGTGCAACGGTCGACGAAAGACCGAGTTTTGAAATGGCCATTATTACGGCGCAAAAAGGTGTTTTTAAAGTTTGAAAATGACACGGAAGGACTTATGATCACATAACACATAAGCACTCGCAGTTTCATTATATGATGCATAATGCTGACACGGGTTTTGGCTTAAAAGGGTGGGTTACACACCAAGCAATCAAACCCCGATTTTCGAGAGGGATACCAATCCAAACAAAATATGTAAGGAGGGTGCCCTAGCCTCGTGCTTGAAGGTGATGAAAGCTCTTTGACGAAACAAAAATGTGTATCGTCAACGGCATGCTTGACTCAATCGGGATTCGAAACGCGGGGATGAGAAAACTCACGCCGACAAGACGAGCAAATTGGTCGAAAAAGGTTAGGTTGTGGGCCCGGACAAGGAACCCGACTTATGACCGTAATATCAATTAATGCACTTTAACCACGACCTCGTTCGAGTTTCACCTCTAAGGATCACAAAGACACAAGTGTCCTAGTTTTCCCCAGCGGAGTCGCCAATCTGTGGACTTGGCCCACAGGCCGGTCTGTGGATGTGGGCCACCTACCGATCTGCGGTCACGGGCCACCTGCACGCCAAGCCAATCTGTGGACATGCACCGGTCTTTTGAAAGCCACGTTCGGCGGCGTAAAAATGCTTTTGACCCGATCGCTTTAGATCGGTCGGTTTCGTCTCGGTAAAGGTCTCTAAACGATATAGAGATGTTCGGAGTCGCCACCAAGCATTTGTGGGATGCTTGGAACCCGTTCGAATCCACTTTATACCTAGGTCAATAAAGGCAAAAAGCGGTGCTTGACATAGGTACTAAAGATAAGGACTCGTCCCCCTTTTAGCATTCTATGCCTAAAATGACTCTCGTGCGCCCTGGATAAGGCCATCCACTATCCAAAGGTTCTGAGTAAGATGTGAGGGTACGTATTAGGAATCCCTTTAATCGGACACCCAATCCCGCCCGCGTTAGCGGCCTCTACTGATCGATCGTGGTTGTTTAAGTGCAAAAGTTGATAAAATGGTGTAAATGCATGAATGCACATCCAAAAGTGTTAACCTAACATGTGAGCTTTCTAAGTCGGTTTGTTAATCCAAATATCAAGCATAAGATGTCAAGTTGGATTTAGATTGATTTACATGTGAAAACGGAAATTAAACATCCTTTTACCAAGTTCGGGTTATGATGCTTAACACGATCCATTTATTGAAAAAGGGTGTCAAATGACAAAGTGTAAAAAACGTAAACTTGTCAATCTGATCCGTCACGTATTCGGATAAACCGTAATCGGGATCTTCCTAGACAAGTACCAAAATGGGACAGAACAGTGCCAGGCAGCCCTGTAAAGGCGCGAGCCTATTGGCGAGATAAGGGGATCTGCCCTGGTTTTGAAAAATGGAAACAGACGGCCGCTTGGGGCGCGAGCCATGAGCCGGCCTAAGGGGGTGTCTCCTGGTTCTTGAAAAGGTTATTTAAAACCGTATTTATGATGAAAGATTTGCAAATGTTGTTTGCATGACTCGGAATAATTACTATTATGTTAGTAACATTCGTTGTCGGATATGCATGTTTGAAAAGTATAGTTTACAAACAAAAATGTAAAATATTTGATTTGAACTAATCATGTTAAGTTCATTTCTTTATAATTAGTCAAGTTTGTCATCGTACTCGGATTAAACCGACGTTGTATAAAGAACCAAGGATGATTATGAATTATGACTAATATGTTTGCAAATGTAAATAAATGAGAAAAATGGTAGATAAAATAAAAGAGGGTTAAAATGCCCTTTAATTTGTAATTAACCAATAATATCATCGAGTCACGGAATAAACCGTCATGGTATAAAGAACCAAGGATGATTTTTGTAATGGTCAAAATATGTTTATCATAAAAATGAATTAAAATGGTAAATAAAAGAAAAGAATTTCTTTTAAAATGTAATTAACCTATTAATATCACCGAGTCACGGATTAAACCGTCATGATATATGGAACCAAGGGTGATTATAATTTATGGCTAAAAAGTTTGTCATAAAAATGATTTGAAACATTTGAAATGGTAAAAATCGATTACAAATAAGAAATGAAATAAAGAGGAAAGACGAGAACAAACACGGCTAGATTAAGGCCTAAGAGAGGCTTTAGGCGCGAGCCATGCTGCTATACAAGCAGTTCCTGTCTCGGCCAAAAATCCGATTTTGGCTCGTCTAACCTATATTTGAATCGTGTTATGCAATGTTCATGCTTATAAACTAGTAAAAACATGAAACAAGTGAGTTGTTTACACCTTCAAACTTACGTGTATTGATGTTTGCGAAGTAGACGACTTTAGAGACGATTTTCTCGTTGTGACTAATCGCGATCAAAGAAGTTTAAAAGAGTGCCTTAAAAAAGGATTTTGTTTTGAAAATATGTTGAAAATATGTTAATTAAAACTTTTTAATTGATGAATTGAGTTGGTCAAATGGGCCGTTCGAATGCACGGCGACGGTACCAAACAAAATGTGTAAGGCTTGTGTTTACGATAGGTAGGTCGTAAACACGTGTCGATTTTGTGACTTAGGAAGTCGGGTCTAGAAGTTTAAGGGAGAAGGAGGGGGCAGACTCTCGCGTGAGGATTATGGTGTGTGAAGGGTGGTATTTATAGAGAAATGTGGGGAGGTAGGTCGGTTGATTTTGCTTAGAGGCTAAGCAGATGGCAAAAGAGGCGCGAGCCACCTTGTGATGGAAAGGGGTGTATTGTCGCTTTCAATTTGGACGTGGCCAATTCTCCATCCATTGTTGATATCTGGCATTCATATAAGATGTCGTGTAATAATATGGGCATCTAATAAGATGATTTTGGTGTTACTTGAGGTAGGGGTTTTGTGTGCTTGACTCGGGTTTGACCCGTGTGAGTCGGGATTTGAATTTCGAGTCGGTTTTTGGCCCGGTGTCGGTTTTGGCTCTAATTAGGGTCATTTTAATGGAAATGATATGATGAAAACGTTAATGGCGTTATTTTTTACATTCGAGATTTGGGTTGACTCTGGTTGACTCGAGTTGCGGATTTCTAAGTCGGTTTTGGGTCCGAAGACGGTTTTAACTCTAAATAGTGTTATTTTAATGCAAATGAAGTTAGAAAAACTTTTGAAATCATTTTTCATATCCGAGTAGTGCATTAAACCGTCTCATGTATAGACAATCCACACACGCATATCAAAAACACCTTATAGTCCGATCATCATCGGGTGGTTTTTGGAAGGTGCAGATACTGGGTATCTACAGGAGTACGCTGGGTTTGTTCACCGGAGGCTAGCGTACTGGCCGATCATGGTAAGCATATTTAACGTTTACTTGTCTTTGATAGATATGATAAATGATGAATGATTAGCGAATAATGAACCACTTGAGTTTTGTAGGACATCGAGGTGGCGGGCGTCGAGCCCCCAGCTTTTCCAGAGACGTTGGAGTACACTGAATCGGCGGGTATGACAGTGATCTCGGAGAACCAGGCTTTTAGCGAGGCGGTGACTGACGCTGGCTTGGATGAGTGGTAACACGTTGTGAGGAGGGTAAGCCCCCAGCTTTGGCTGTCTTTAGTATTTTATGCTTTATTACATAGGAATGCATTTGCTTGAACCTTCTCCGTATTTGAATGAAGGTGGCACCGTCCAGGCATGTGGAGCTGTGGAGGATGGCCAACCGGCTGCGAGTTACAGCCATTGAGGCCCTTACAGATGGATCGGAGCGGCAGGTATGAACCTTTTGTAGCCGTCTTTATTTTTATTACCTCCAATTTTGTGAAGTGAAGTATCAATCCATTTTTCTGTATAGAGGGAGAGTGACCTGGAGCGTGACCTGGCGCAGTCCCAGGAGGAGACGGCCCGTTTGCTGAGAGAGCTCGAGGCCAGAGATGCGGAGATCGCTGTCCTTGAGGCGACAGTGGCTGAGCTGAGGGGTCGTCCGGACTAGTTTGTGCTGACTTATGTTTGCACATTTGTACATTTTGGATGTCATTTTGGGCAGGAGCCCATATTTTGATGTGTATTTTTGCATTTTTGGTTGTATATATGACGGTCTGCGTGCCTTTGCTGCTGGGTGTTTGTTGCATCTACATGTTAGCTTTGAAAAACAGGTTTGGCATATGACGGTTTGTGTCGTCATGCTGCCGAAATTCACGTGGGTAATCTTAAGCAAAACATATAGCAAAAAGAAATAAGATGGCCTAAATTAGCGCGAAAAGAAAGAAAAAAAAGTGTCCGAACATGGACAAAATGACGCGACCGGACGGTAGGGGGGGCTACCCCCTAAAAAAAGAATTTAAAAGAAACGTCTAAGTGTGTCATAAACATTTTTGAAAAGAGGGAGTGAAATGATTCCTCGGAAAAAAAATGAACGAGTAAGTGTGCGTATTTGGCGAAAATGTCGATTTTGCCTCGAAAAGCGAGCCCGTAAAAGATTAGAAAACATAAATTTGGTAATTAATCTAAATTACCGAATTAAGTCCCTATTGGAATAAGAAACTTTAACTAAAACAGATTAGAAAATATCCCACGGCTGTCAAACGAGGAAAAGAGCCTGGGAAAGAGGCACAGCAAGAGCTGCGATCCTTCGAAGAGGCGCAACTTTTGCTGCATCTTCTCTCCAGCTTGTCGGTTCTCGAGAGAATTTAAGAAACGTTGAATAGTATAAATAGAGGCTTCGGTTGAGCTTCTATTCTCACAATTATCCCTTCCTTGACTTCGTCTATTACATAAAACCTCATATATCTTCTCAAATTTTACCCAAATAAATATGGATGCCTTTGAAAATCGCATTAAGGAGTGGATGAACGAATTTACGAATGTGGAGAAACACGACATGGGTGCTTTTAACTTAGGATCAATCATAAGTTTTAAGCTAGTGAAGGTAATTAGGCCTTTTTTGGATGCTTGTCTTGAATATTGGGACCCGAATTTTCATGTATTTGCCTTTCCGGGAGGCGAAATTTATCCCTTTCCTGAAGAAATTGCTGCGGTTGGAGGATGGGACGCAGAAAGTGTTCCGACTATACCCCCTAGCTCTCAAAGCCATAAAAATAAATTTAGGGATTTGCTTGGATTGACCAAGGCTGAGGTAGACTGTCTTGTGACCTTAAAAAGTATCCGTATGTTTGAATTTGTCGATCGATTTATAAATAGGGAGGACCCTACTATCTCTTATGCGGCGAGGGGCAGAGCTTATGGATTTTACCTTCTTCATTGCTATGTCCTGAGAGGGCATGTGGACAAAGAGATGAGGGGTGACCCTCGATTTTTAGGCATAATGGAGCAAATGGAACTGCGCAGGAGCCCAACATGCTTAGTTCAAGGGGAGGATTGGACAATAAGAAGGCGAACCGCGAGTATCCTTATCTTGGGAGTCCTATTATTTTACAGGTAAGAACCCATTTTTTTCTTATTCGGCCGTTTTCTTTCTTTTTTCTTCTTTTTTTTTTCGTTTCGTTTTTTTGGCCGGTTTTAGATACTAACTCTCGTCCTCTTTTGGCAGATCTGGCTAATGGAAAGGCTGCGGTTGATCGAGCCTCCAGTTGACGTGACAGGATATCGCTCCCGATCAATTGTGATGAGAACGAGGCTATACATGGTGGACTTCATTAGAGTATGCAATTATTGGGAAAATAAATTGAAGAGTGAAGGTGGGCCCTTGATTTGGTGGATCGTGCCATGGTGGCATCTTAGATCGGTGACTGGAGTATCGTCTTTGGATCCGACACGGTCAATTCGCGTTCCCGGCTTTGAATTCATGATCTATACTTTTCCGGAGAGATTGATGAGGCAAGTGGGCCTAAGACAGAAAATCCCGAAGCTAGACACCGTCCCTCAAACTGTCTTGGCGCATACTTCGGAGTTTTGTCAAGAGTGGGCAATTCGCTGGGCCCAAAGGAATATGTGGTTCATACCCGTTCCAGTTGGCTCGTTATGGGTATCTGACTCATATCTGCAGTGGAGGAAAGCTAGCACTCCTGAGGAGCGTGAAAAGCTAAGGAAGCACGAGCCCGTAGACTATAATGTTAGAAATCTATATCTCATTAAACTCAACATATTCAAATATGGTAGAATTAATTTAGTCATAAAATTAATTTAGATCTTATGCATGCAAACAAGAATAAGGATAAAGAAGAAATCGTCATCCTTTCATTGAGATTTCGGAGATATGGGCACAAATGAGTTCTACTACTCACTTGTTCTTGAGCTTCCTAATATTGGATGAACAAGGATTCAAGCTTAGAATCCCTCCCAAGGAATTATACCCAAGATAACCTCTCAAAAGATTAATATTATTAATACTAGAACAATATTAATCTTAATAAAATTGACCCAAAATATTGAATTTTGTCTCTTGTTTTTCGGTTAAGAGAAGGGAGAAGAAGGAGTAATATTCTCTCTAAAAACTCTATATTTTAGATGTGTTAGAGAATGAAATAATACACTAGTATGCATGTAGTGTATAATAATCAAATTATAGAGAAAAACCCTTGGCCTTTCTCTATGACAAAATCGGGTGGGGTGGGTTAAAGGGGCCAATGCATGAGCTTTAATTCTTCCCAAGAAATTAGGCATGCAAGGCTATGTGTTTAGGTTAATCATTATGCTCCTTTTATGAATAATAAAACATAATATAAACCCCAACCCACCCATAATTTCGGTACATATAGTTTAAAATGAAAAAACCATTTTACACATTATTTTGTCAATTTATCACATGTAACATGTTCCATGACATTAGGTATATAAAATGTATTTTTAACAATTAAAAATCAACATATTAATAAAATATGTCACTTATAAAGTTAACCTAGTAATTCATAATTACTTGTACCGCAATGGGCTCCCGAGTCATAAATTACAACATTCTGTATTTATAATAATCAATTCATTCCGTTTCAATTGTTTCCGTAAACAATAATTTCATCTAAGTAATAAAACAATTCGATTACTTAGACCGTATCTTATTTAATCAAATTACAATGAGACACGTAAATATTACTTCCAAAATCGTCCGTCAATTTTAAGTAATTTAATTAAACTGTATCGTCATACGATCAATTAAATAATCAATTAAGAGTGTTACCCTTTAGGTATGACATAAGGGGATCAACTGATCACCACCGTCGCACGACAGTAATGTCAAACTCTAGTCAGCCAATCATTACCGATATGTGTGGACCAGTTGACTGTAAAATATTACTTCCCACATGTATTCTTAAAATGAGACTTAAACATGCGATCATCATGATCGACAGTTGTGATCGCATTATTGTCGGAGGACACATATTCCAACAATCTCACACTTGTCCTCGACAAGTGTGCATCACCAATTCTCTTGTCCTATTACTATCTCCCACTCAATGCAAGGTGTCTTTCAGGTCGTACTTGCAAGTGATCATATCGAGAGTGGTTTCCTCGATCTGGAGAATAACTGATTGACCGGATTCATCTACCATAGATATCATCCGAGCGTGGCCACGCATTTCCAGTTCATTACTCCTCGAGTGGCCCTGAGATATTGTTATAACCCTGACAAGGGGTGGACAATTCCTATCGCACTTATTCCCTTCGACTAGCCACAACCATCATAACCCAAAATATGCCCATTTGACCCCATTTACGAAGGTCGTAGTAACACAAATCAAAGTTAATCTGAAACTGTGCCATCTTAGGCGAACAGTCTTTAGTCAAAAGAATCGACTCATTAGAATACTATAGTAGCTCTCGCCACGACCAGGCTATATAAATTTGCGTAACTCTATAAGCGGTCATAAGGCCCGACAAAGTGTTCCTAACAGTCTGCCTATGTGATCGACTAGTCATCACACATGACTCCATGGCACTTGAACTTGCCATCAATCGCATCACTCTCTAGTCACTTCGAGACGTCACCTCATGTAAGTGACTATGGCGAATACAATGCTAATCCGTGTTTACTTTAACGGGGTTCAATTGTCTCTACAACCCGTTTGGATGTAACAAAGTATAAGGTGAGTTAATAATAACTCAAACGACGAATGTCGACATCACATTCGGGTAATCAATACCATATTACAACCTTGTGATGTATATCGTAAGTGTGTAAACACTAGTCGATTGCAATAGAAGTTTAACATACCATGTGTCCATGTGTTCATACTTCTTGTATTGCATTTTCCTTTATATTCATGTTATCTCTCATAGCATGAACCTTACCAAGTACACATATAGGTTCCTGATAGGCTATCGCACACCTATGCAAAGATAATATTTATACCCTAGGTAACAAATTAATGTAGTACTTAGGGGTCGAACCCAAAGGAGACGGGAGTTATTAATTAATTGTTATGGAGTGAAGTTTATCTTAAGTCGATGCGGTTGATTGATTGATTGGTTGATTATGCAAATAAAATGAAAACAACAATAAAAGAGAAATTGTCTAGGGAGGTCGGGTCACACATGCTAATTACGTAAATGTTTATGTCAAGTTGGGAAGTTGATTTTGCGGTAAATGTTTAGGCTTAGAGATACCCACCTTACGGCATTAGTATCAACCATAGACCAGGTCCTAGAGAAACTCTCGTCCATGACTAGGTCGTCCTACTACACATGTTTAGTCTAATTCAATTCCGTGCCTCTCGACTTTAGAACGAATGAACAGACTTAATCGATGAATAAGACCTTTAAACATAGATTAAACGTTGTGGCGCAAACATGTGATAGAAACAATTATACAATATTAACTTATCCTTATTTTGACATTTACAAATTACTTAATCATGCATGACTTCCTTTATTCCCTAGACAAAGGTAAATTATTCTAACATTGTGAAAATATAAACTAAACTAATGCTAAATGAAATGATAAATAACATAATTAAAATAAAGATAAAATTACCTTGAATGAAAATAGAAGAACAATTGCAAATGGAAATAACTTGGAATAAATCTTGAACTTGATAAAAGAAATGTTGTAACAAACTAATACAAGCTAAGCTAAACTAAACTAAACTACTAATATTTAGAGAGAATTTTGAAATAAAAATATATGTGAATGGTGGTGTGTAAAGGTGTGTGATTAGCACCCCTTATATAGGAAATAAGAGAGCAAAATTTGTAGAGGAATCCAAAATGGCATCCTAAGCACACTCTTAATTTTCTCTTCAATTCTTGGTTTAATGCTCAAGGTATCCAAAGTTGGTGCTTTAATGCCTTGTTTATGAGTGTGATTAAGAGCATTAAGGAGAGCATTTTACGTATTTTGGCATCCTAAGCTCTTCTTTAGCATCCAAATTTTCCACCACATTTTGGACTTGAATTCTTGGGCTTTGACTTGCAAATTGACTTTGCTTGCATTTTCATTTTGATCCAACACTTTCTTCATGCAAAATCCATGCACTTCCAACAATTAGTCCAATCTTGCTCTCATACTTATCCTTGCTTCTAGTGTTAGCACATTTTATAGTACTTTAGCTCATTTAGCTCATTTTCCTACAAAACACACTTGAACACACAATTGCACTAGAAACACAATATTAGCTTAAAAACACTTTGATAAGTGCTAAATGATATGTAAAATCAAACTAATATATGGGGTTAAAATATATAAAATATGCACTTATCAGTTCCCAACCTAGGTTTGGGTTCTTTATCTTGAAAAAACTTTCTTGTTGTTTATCACATAACCAACGAATTTGTGGTGGATGATATAACTTGCACTGGTCAAGTGTTCTACCAACTCGCATTGCACTAGGTATACGTTTTGTAGGGTCTTGCAACAATTGTCAAGATGATTAGCCTAGCACTTCTCATAAGTCCTAGCATATTAGAAAATATTAGTTTTGAGTAACTTCTTACTTTAACTAAGTATCTTTCCAAACTTTTTGTTTCTCCTTTTAGCTTGAATAGCTTAGGATTTTCATAAATCCTTATGTGTGTTCGAACTTCAATATGTGCAACCTCTTGTCACATAACAGAGTGTTCTGTCCAACACTGGAATCGCTCATTAGTTCTCCTCGAGAATTCATGACGATTCTTCTATGGCTTGCCAATGATTCATCATGCTCTTATGCATATGATTCATTATTGGACATGTGCATGATTATTCTAATGGCGGAAACATTAGTAATTTATAATCATGTGATCAACCATTCTTCGGTTCAATGAATGACCATGACTGCTAATGGCAATTCCATTTTCATTGACATGAATAACCTATGTTTCTCGTTGATTCGATGTGTATATCTCAATACCTATCCAATATCCCATGATATGATTGGATTCATCATAGTCCATTTTCATCCAGAATTGAAAACTCAAATACTTCTTTGTGAAAGATAGTATTAGCTCGTCATTCTCAATGAGTAATGAGTTATAAATTTTACAAGATGAATGCTCCCACTAAATTCCATGTCTTCACATAATAATTTCAAACTCCCACTCAATTCCACATGTTTCGCAATTGACTACTCAATCGAAACATTTCAAGAATTGAAATATATTTTGCTTTGCCAAGTTATTAAGATAAAACCAAATGTTCCCAACATATCTTTTCAAAATACCTATTTAGAAATGGTTTAAATCTTAAACTTATGGAAAGAGATTTTTAATCTCTAACTCATTCATTTTATAATGATGCGTAGGAATGTCATTATTTAAATGTGAATTCATTTAATATACGTCCTTCTCAAAATACCCTTTTCCGGAAGGAGGTTTAACCATCTCATTTTCATAATGAGGTTAAGTAATGACACTAGCGTGGTTAACAATTAATTTAGCTTTTGTAGATATCGACATATCTATCTTTGCAACTTTTAGTCATAAATCTCATTTACTTTCGAGGATGCAACTTTGTTTCATTTAGGCTCTTAAGTAAATTATCAATATTGAAACTCTTGGTCAAATGTTGTTCATATACTAGCCAAATCTCTTGATAAGTCTTTTCATTAGTCATTTTCTTCCAAAACTTTCTTTTGGTCTCCTCGTGTAGTTATCTTGAGAACATATTCTTTTGATTACTTCACTTGGTCTCTTTTGTCATGTAGATTTCATCTATTCGAGACCATAGATCTCATCTATTCGTATACACTATCTATATAGGTATACAAATCATTCTTTCTTTCGTAGATCTCATTTACTCAAGTATACAAATTTGCTTTGTGTTCTTTGTGTCTTCATTTTTCTCCCACTCTATCTTTAGAATAAATACACTATAGATTCAAAGATAGTTTATGAGACACAAATAATGATTTTGAAGTATAAGGAGGACTATCTAATAGATTGACTAATTGTTTTAGATTTGATAAGTGTACTTGGTGATTGACATTCCTTTAAGAGAGTTCATCAACTCAACATCACTTTATAATTGATCATACACAAGCCTTAAGCTTGTGGACATATAATGAATCCCATCATTATAGTTGTCTATTAGATCACTTTAAGTGGATGATCATATGTTTCTATGTGCAAGCATATAAAGACGAATTTTTTTTAGAACAAAGAAAATACGATAAAAGGGGTGACTTGGGTTGCAAACCAAGCCACCATAATCCAAAATACAACAATTGTTTAGAAAGGATCAACCATTTCCATGTCGAACACGGAAATCAAAATAGTTCTAAAAATCCGAAACATAACATAAAATAAGACAATAATAAAAGCCAAGCTTTATCGGTAGCTACTCCTAGCTCCTTCATGATTTCTCAAGCTTGCTTTTCTTTTCCCTTGTCCTTGCTTGGTGGAGGCCCTATTTACAATAAAAAGGGGATACATTATCACAACTTTGTATCATAATACCATAGTTGAATTAGAAACATAAAAGAAAGGATAGTCATTTACCTACTGGAGTGATCTTTCCAGCTTTGATGTCACCAAGATACTTGGAACAATTTCCTTTCCAATGTCCAACACCATTACAATAATGGCATTTATCAAGAGGACCCTTCTTGGTCTTGGAAGTGCTAGCTTCAAAAGTCTTAGCCTTGGTGAAAGTGGGAGCTTGCTTCTTACCTTTCTTCCCATTCTTCTTGAACTTCCCCTTGCTTTTGGTGCTTATGTTAAGCACATCCTTAGGTGGGTTAACATTTAACCCCATGTCTCTTTCGGCTTGCACAAGTAACTTGTGCAACTCTTCAAGAGACACGTCCTTGTCTTGCATGTTAAAATTCACCCGGAATTGAACATACGCTTTGACTTTGGATAAGGAGTGTAGAATCCTATCTACAATGAGCTCTTTGGGGATTTCAACCTTTTGAATCTTCAAAGTCTCGACAAGCTCCATCAATTTGAGCACGTGAGGGCTAACCTTTTGGCCCTCCTTAAAGTCGAGATCAAAGAATGCCGAGGCCGCCTCATATTGGACGATCCTTGGAGTTTGTGAAAACATTGTCATAAGCTTGGAATAGATTTCATTAGCGGTGCCCATTTTAAAGGCTCTCCTTTGGAGATCCGCCTCCATCGCAAAAATCAACACATTTTTCATTGCGTCGGACTCCTTGTGGTAAGCCTCATATGCTTCCCTAGTGGCGGCATTCGACCTAGCATTAGGTTCGGGTGGAGAGGCCTCAGTGAGGTAACGAAGCTTGTCGTCACCTTGGGCGGCTAATTTGAGTTGGGCATCCCAATCGGAGAAATTTGACCCATTTTTTTCAAGTTTACAACAATCCATGAAGGATCGGAGCCATGAAGCATTAGTGAGAGGTGTGGCGTTGGTGTTTGGTGCGGCCATTTGTTATGAGAAATAAAAGTGATCTACAAAACGAAAATTGAAGGAATAAAACATATGTCGTTTTCAAAATAATAATAACACTCGTAAAAATTTAATTTAAACAAGTTTTATTGCATTTATCTAGTGACCTCTACCCAACTTGATAAATGATTCCAAGATCCAAATTCATATTAACTTGGGCACAGTGTGGCCGATGAATCCCTTATCAATATAACTCGGTGGATTAACGCTTTAATCGATTCTACTTTTAGAACTCTTGGTCGATAAAATTACTTTAATATTTATCTATAGCCCGGAACACATGCGACTACGGTCACGAATACTTCCGTTGAGCTCAATCCAAATTTCGAATAAATGTGTCCATGATCCAAACCCACATTAACTTGGGCACGGTGTGGCCGATGAAACCCTCACCAACATGAATTCGGTGGATAGACATTTATCACCCACTTCCCCTACGTAACAAGGTTTGTACCCCGGTGTGGCCGAGTGCACTCCCTCACGAAATAGGTTTTCATGGTTTCTACTTTTGGTAAGGCTAAGTCTCAATTATTTATTTTTAGCGAGAGGTCATGTCAATTTATTATCTATCACGTTTTAAGTGAACTAAAGCGGTGAACTACGATAATTGTAATTGACACGGTCGATAAACTCGATAAAATGATAATGCATGTTTTAGTTATGGCGATTTAGCGATGCATGCAACATATAAATAAAATGCAAAGCATAAAAATAAATCCCAGTATGGCCTTCCTAAAATAGTAACTCTAATTTAACTATTACAAATTCGGAAACCAACTCCTTTGGTCCCTTGAACTTCGGTCTTGGCACGCATTTCGAGGTAACACCGTCTTTAATGGATCGCCTTCTCGAGTGGCACCGTCTTCAAGGATCTCCGGAATAAATAAATTACATAACTAATTACATAATTTCCTATTATACATTTGTAATTAAAATAAAATAAATCTATTAAATTACAAAACGGTGATACGAGATCACAATAAATTACAACCGAATCGATATTCCCATACATTTGGGTAATACCAATAAAAACTAAGGCCATACTAAGTAAAATTACATAATTCAAAAATTACATAAAATAAAATTATGACAATCATAAATAAAATGCAGCATTATAATATGTATGAACATGCCCAATTTTATGCTAAATCGCCTTTAAGGAGCCAATATCGTATATTAATCGGTTTTTACGGATTTGCGTGATTTAACCTTTTAAAAATCACAATAATTACATAAAATCATATTTATGTACTAGTTAATTACCCTAACCATATTAGGACTCAAAATTAGTCTCCACTAACATATTAACAATAATTAACTTATATTTCTTAATATTGTTCATAAAAGGACTTAAAATTACAATATAATGCCATAAACTTCAAATAAATCATAAAAATTTCAAATAAATTTGAAATTTGAAATTTAAACTCATGAATATTCTGTAAAAATACCATGACACTCATAATGTTCAAAAAACTTAGGTTAAAAATTTCAAAAATTATCGAGGAAAAACAATGTTGCGGTTTATCGGATTTATCAATAACAACCATAAAAATATGAGAAATTTTTTTTTTTATTTAATTTTCACTTTTAGATCTGAAATAGGTGATAAAATTCAACATGTGACGTTTTTACTTAGTCATGAAGTATGTTTTAGCAATTTTTACTAATTAAAGTCACTATTTATGTGATTTTTCATCAAAAATTCATAAATCATGCATAAAGACTTCATTATAGCCAATTATTTTACACACATCTTATAAAATTGCATGTGACAACATACTAAATTTCTATGACCAGATTCGAAATATAACTCATATTAACCTATTTTTCCATTTAAATTCGATTTTATCTTGAAAAATCCATATTTCGAGCATAAGAACTCATAAAATTATGACAATTTACAGGTCATCAAAAGATAATATATGTGAAAACATATCCAAAAACCACTGGGAAATCAAAGTTTAGCTAATTTTAGTCCAAAAATGACATTTTTATCATAAAATCACATTTTAATGCCATTATTATACAAAATGAACAATAAAAATCCATAAATTAACCAAAATATCCTAAATGCATATTAGGACCAGAAAATTTAATATGCATAGTAAATTTCATGATATATCATAATAAACACAAATTTGTAAGTTTTGTTTGTTAATCGTATAACTCGGAAAAACAATAACCGATTTGCATGCAAACAACCTAAGGCTCATGATACCGCTGGTTAGAAATATATATCTCATTAAACTCAACATATTCAAATATGTTATAATTAATTTAGTCATAAAATTAATTTAGATCTTATGCATGCAAACAAGAATAAGGATAAAGAAGAAATCGTCATCCTTACATTGAGATTTCGGATATATGGGCACAAATGAGTTCTCCTACTCACTTGTTCTTGAGCTTCCTAATATTGGATGAACAAGGATTCAAGCTTAGAATCCCTCCCAAGGAATTATACCCAAGATAACCTCTCAAAAGATTAATATTATTAATACGAGAACAATATTAATCTTAATAAAATTGACCCAAAATATTGAATTTTGTCTCTTGTTTTTCGGTTAAGAGAAGGGAGAAGGAGTAATATCTATAAAATATTATTAAAAGGCTAGCCTAAAAATGCCACGTAGACAATGCCACATGGGATGAAAAAAAGCCACGTACACAATAACAATGTGACTTGGCAAACTAATATGACATGGATTATCAATTTATTATATATTACATTAATTTAATTCACTTATTTCCTTTAAAAATCCATCCATATTCCATTAGCTTTAAACTTAATTAACTCAAAAAAAAAATTACAATAAAAAAATACGCATTAACTATAAGTTAATAATTTCAAGATATTTCATATGTAGTAGTATTATATTTATTTGAAATAAAAAAACTGAATACATAAGAAATTAAGAAAGAAGAAGAATAAATGAAGTTGAAAACAAATAAAAAAATTGTATTGTCACTAATTCAGTACTTTTTTTCTGAAAGACACTAATTCACTATTGTTGTTACTATACCTTTGTTTTATATAGAAGATATTTTACAAATCTAATTAATCGACAAATGAGTATTAAAGATCATATAAAATATTTTCTTAGGAAAATATAAAATATATGGAAAAGAAAATATTTATTTAATTTAAGTAATTTACAAACAAATACTGTAAATACTTATGTGAAATTAAACACTAATAATATAATTTTAAAGGGTAGTAATACCGTTTATTTAGTTCATGAAATTATTTCACGTAAATGATAAGGTTTTGGAAAATATAAAATAGATAGAAATGAAAATATTTATTTAATTTAATAAAATTTACAAACAAATTCTGTAAATACTTAAGTAAATTAGACAGTAATAATAGAATTTTAAAAGGTTGTAGTACCATGTATTTAGTTCATGAAATTATTTCACGTAAAGGATAAGGTTTTGTAAAAAAAAAACAAAAAAAAAACAAATTGCGTTGTTTAGCAATATATTTAGTAAGTCAAACTAAAATAATTATATTTATAATTTTGTGTTCATAGTGAATTTAAATAAGACCTTCTCCATTCCACTTTTATTATTTAATTGTCCTTTAAAATTTATTCCAAATTAATTATTTTTTTCGAAATTTAGTATGATAAATGACTTAACTATTAGTATCTATACAATATAATAAAAAGGCAAGATGAGTAGTTTATTATTTGACGTGTGTCATGTTAAGCAACTTTAAGTGCCACATTTTATGTTATTTTTCTTTCCATTTTATTAGGAATAGTAAGAGACTATGAGTTGGTATGTATAAATTATGACACAATGAATTATCATAATTAAGTTTATTAGTGAAGTTATGATACAATGAATTTGCATAATTAAGTGTATTAGTGGTGACTTTTCAGTTGCTCACTGAGTTTGTATAAATACCTCCTCATAGAGAAACAAGATTACCAAGCAAATACAAAATCAATATTGTAACTCTATAAAGTCAAACACATTTTATATCACTCCTCATTAATTCTCCGTGGGTCATGTCAAATGTACATTGAATACAAACATCCCACCCGCCTCCGTTTTATTGTGATTTGAAAATCAATGGTTCAATTTCATATAAATTTTGGATCTCAAAGGCGCTACATTGCTACTAAAGTTTAAACTTTTTAGTTTGTTTGCATGCCGATTTCTCCTTATTGTTCATAGTTTTCATAGTATAAAGCTAAAAATTTAAAAAATTAATATTTAAGTTATGCGTAAAATAAAAAAGTTCAACTTCATAGTTATGAAGTCAAATAACCAACTTTGGTTCCTTCTTAGCTAATCCCTAAATCACGTGATTAGTATTTGTAATCTGCCTATAAGGTGATTATTTTGCTTACATGTATTTTTTTGTTGACATGTAGGTAGTACGTATAGATTATGTAATTGAATAAGCCAATATGGAAGATGTTGTGCATTTATTAAGTAGTTTGATTTACATTTCTAAGACAAATTCGTCCGAATTCGAGATTCCGACAGATTTGCAGTATGTGATTAATTAGTCAACCATTGTATGGTTTGAAACGTGATGTAGAATATTCGGTTGTTACCCTTCAAAGTAATTAAATACAATGAAAAATGATTATGCATATGACTTTAGGCAACAAGTTACATCATCATGTTTAGAGTGTTATGTAGATTATAATTGTAATACAACTAAAATTCACAAGATAGTACTCCACCAAAATGAATTTAAGTTTTCATATTTTGTTATTAACATAACAATTTCCACGTAAATAAAACTATGTGTTCCTTCTTTGTTTATAATGCCGTCACATTAAGTACACGTCGACTTACTAACAAAAAAGTACATTTTGACTTCGTAACCTACTTTGAACAAACATATGCATGAATAAGTTTTAAGAAGGATTATACTCTGTATATATTAACTACCCACTTCTCAAACTAAATTCTTCCTTATTTTAAATCTTACCACAACATGGATTATTTCACAACATGTGTCAACCATTTTACATTCTATCTTAAAATCTTTTATTTATAGTTGAAAGAAAAATTGGTCTCCATTAAATTTTCGTATCGAACAAAGTTTTATGGAAGCGTCTTGATAAAACCCGTGCATTGCACGGGTCACAAAACTAGTTCTCTCTAAAAACTCTATATTTTAGATGTGTTAGAGAATGAAATAATACACTAGTATGCATGTAGTGTATAATAATCAAATTATAGAGAAAAACCCTTTGCCTTTCTCTATGACAAAACCGGGTGGGGTGGGTTAAAGGGGCCAATGCATGAGCTTCAATTCTTCCCAAGAAATTAGGCATGCAAGGCTATGTGTTTAGGTTAATCATTATGCTCCTTTTATGAATAATAAAACATAATATAAACCCCAACCCACCCATAATTTCGGTACATATAGTGTAAAATGGAAAATCCATTTTACACATTATTTTGTCAATTTGTCACATGTAACATGTTCCATGACATTAGGTATATAAAATGTATTTTTAACAATTAAAAATCAACATATTAATAAAATATGTCACTTATAAAGTTAATCTAGTAATTCATAATTACTTCTACCGTAATGGGTTCCCGAGTCATAAATTACAACATTATGTATTTATAATAAACAATTCATTCCGTTTCAATTGTTTCCGTAAACAATAATTTCATCTAAGTAATAAAACAATTCGATTACTTAGACCATATCTTATTTAATCAAATTACAATGAGACACGTAAATATTACTTCCAAAATCGTTCGTCAATTTTAAGTAATTTAATTAACCCGTATCGTCATACGATCAATTAAATAATCAATTAAGAGTGTTACCCTTTAGGTATGACCTAAGGGGATCAACTGATCACCACCGTCGCATGACAAGTAATGTCAAACTTAGTCCACCAATCATTACCGATATGTGTGGACCAGTTGACTGTAAAATATTACTTCCCACATGTATTCTTAAAATGAGACTTAAACATGTGATCATCATGATCGACAGTTGTGATCGCATTATTGTCGGAGGACACATATTCCAACATATAAGATCCGCGAAGTGGCGAAGGAGAGCCAAAAGTACTTAACTGAGGAGGAAGAAGAGGCCGAATATCGGGTCGTCCGTCCGTCGAAGAAACCAAAGAATGCTCCTGCCGAGAAGATGGTGGCGGATCGAAATGGAAAAGCTAGACCGCGAGAACAACCGTTAGTGATTAGGTCGGAAATAACGCAAGAGCGTCCCGCTCGTGGTCAAGACAAGAAATGTGACAAAGGCGACAAAGGCAAGGGGAAAGTGGAAGAGTAGCCTTAGTCATTTTTAATAGTTTTATTTATTATTTGAGTTGTAATAAATGGCGGGGTTTTTAGAATCCTAGCCTAGTATTTTAATTTTCAACATTTTTAATTTATATGTATTTGACGTATTACTATTATTTAAGGAGTAATGAATAAATGATTTATTAGTTAAGAAACTTTTATAAATTTTCTTTATTTATTCTTGCCGAATTTCAAATGCAACATGCAAATGTCCTTCTATTTACATCTTGAAATGATGGGTTGTATCCTGTAAAGGATTGCCTACGTATCCATTAGAAAAAATGAAATTAAACCCTGTATGTAGTTCGAAAAAATGTAAAAGAATAAATGTTCGAAGCAAGAGCTTGTAATGAACTTAGAAAAAAAAGCGTGTTCTTTACTTACTCCTAAGGAAATGCAATTCAATTTATTTGATGATATGAGGATGTCAAAATGTCAAAACGCAAAAGCGAAATGTCATAAGCTTTTTAGCGGGCTAGGGGGCGTTTTTATTTCGTGTTGCAAGAGCAACACGTGTGTCACCCGAGGCGCGTTTTAGCGTATTCTAAGGGTAGTACCGTTTCAATTGGTCTAGGTTAGTCGGATTAGAAAACTCATTCCCGTCTAGGTCTGTGATCTTAACCGCACCCCCTGAAAGTATGGACTTGACTAAAAATGGTCCTGCCCAATTAGGTTTAAATTTTCCCCGTGGATCGACAGGTAAGAGAGCTCTGACTGACTTGAGTACTAAATCCCCTTCCTTGATATTTCTGGGTTTGACCCATTTCTTAAGGCTCGTTTGATACGTGCCTGATATGTCTGCACATTATGTAATGCACGTAGCCTCCGTTCGGCCAAGAGGACGAGTTCATCATACCTATCCCTATTTCATTCAGCTACTGGAATTTGACTTTCGAGTAAAATGCGTAGGGATGGGATCTCTAGCTCTACTGGTTGTACAGCTTCCATGCCGTAAGTCAAATAGAAAGGAGTAGCCCCAGTGGGCGTCCTAACTGATGTGCGATATCCCCATAGCGCAAAGGGTATTTTTCTAGGCCAATCGCGGTAATTGTGAATCATTTTCTTGAGGATCGTGACGACATTTTTGTTGGCTGCCTCTACCGCGCCATTAGTTTGAGGTCTATATGGCGAGGAATGGTGATGCTTGATCTTATATTTGGCTAGCAACTGTTCAGCTTCGGCCTAAATGTGACCCTTTGTCACTGATGATTTCAAGTGGGCAACCATATCGACAAATGATATTGGTTTGTATGAACCTTGCCACATGTTTGATTGTAAGGCTAATGTAAGATGCTGCCTCGACCCATTTAGTAAAATAGTTGATAGCTACTAAAAGGTAACAATGACCTCCTTGTTGGGAAATGTGTCCTCAACAATAGTGTGATCATATGATTTAAATATCATTATTAAATCTCATTTTAAAGAATACAATTGGGAAGTATTTTTACTGTCAACTGGTCAACATATATCGGTAATGATTAGCTGACTAGAGTTTGACATTACTGTCGTGTGACGGTGGTGATCAGTTGACCCCCTAGGTCATACCTATAGAGGAACACTCTTAATTGATCATTTAATTAATCGTAAAATGTTACGAGTTAATTAAATTACTTGAAAAATTGACGGACGATTTTGGAAGTAAAATTTGCGTATCAAATTGAAATGTGATTAAATGAGATACGGTCTGAGTAATCGAATTGTATCATTACTCGGATGAAATTATTGTTTAAAGAAACAATTGGATTTGAATGAATTATGATAAATGCGATTTATAAACGGTAAAATATTTTGGTACAAGTAATTATGAATTACTAAGTCGATTTTTGTATATGACGTATTTTTATTAATGCGTTGATTTTTAATATGATAAAAATACATAACAAATTTATGTCACATATGACATGTGACATATTGACATTTGACAAAAATAATATGGATCCCATATTATCATATGTGCCGAAAATGGGAGGTGGTTTAAACAAATATTGTGTTTGTTTAATTAGTGGTGAGCATAATGATGATTAACCTAATTCTAGCCATGCACCCTACACATTCTTGTAAAGAACAAATTGTGCATGCATTGGCCTTCCCTTCCCCTCCTACCCGGTTCTACCTAGAAAAGAACAAGTAGTTCTTTTGCTTATTTTAATTATTATTCACAATATGTATTGGTGTGTAATAATTTTATTCATTCACTTCATAAGATTATTTTCTAGTGAGATAAAAATAATCCTCTTCCTCTCCTCTTCTCCTACCCGGTTCAAGGAGCCAAAACCAAATAATTTTTGGTTCAATTTTTCACAAGATTAGTATTATACTAGCTCAAATAATATTAATTAGATTAAGAGTTAGCTTTGGGTATTATTCCTAAGGAGAGATCCTACACTTGGATCTTGTTCTTCCATTAAAGGAAAGCTCAAGAACAAAAGAAAAGGAGATTTCTTTTGTCCCAATATAACCGAAATCATCAATGTAAGAACATGATTTCTCCTCTATTTTTATATTGTTTGCATGCATAAAATCCGTATTTAATTTTATGACAAATTAATTAAGACATATATGACTATGTTAGTATGTATAAAGATCTACTTTTCTATCAATCGGTATCAAGAGCCACGGTTGTTTGCATGCAAATCGGTTAAAAGTTTTTCCGAGTTATAAGAATAACAAATAAAACTTGTAAAATTTGTGTTATTATGAGATATCACGAAATTAATCCATGCATGTTAATATTTCTGGTCCTAAAATGTTTTAGGATATTTTGGTTAATTTTTCGGATTTTTATTGTTCATAATTTACAATAATGGCATTTAAATGTGATTTTATGAGTAAAAATGTCATTTTTGGTCTAAAATTAGCTATACTTCGAATTTTAAGTTGATTTTTGGATATGTTGTCACATATATTATTTTGAGATAACCTGTAAAGTTTCATAATTTTTGGACTTGTTATGCTCGAAAAATGAATTTTTCATTATTAAATTCGGATTTAGGTGAAAAATAGGTTAATATGAGTTAAATTTTGAATCTGGTCATAGAAAATTAATATGTTGTCACATGCAATTTTACAAGATGTGTGTAAAATAATTGGCTATAAAGAAGTCTTTTTGCATGATTTATGGATTTTTGAAGAAAAATAGCATAAATAGTGACATTATTAGTGGAAAATTAATAAAACATAATCTATGACTTAGGAAAAACGTCTAATGTTGCATTTTATTATCTTTTTCAGATCTAAAATTGAAAAGTTAGTGAAAATAATTTTTCCATGTTTTTATGATTATTTTATTAAAAATCGATAAACCGCAACGTTGTTTTTCCGGAAAAATTTCGAATTTTTTAACCTAAGATTTTGAACATTATGAGTGTCATGGTATTTTTTCAGAATGTTCATGAATTTAAATTTCAAATTTCAAATTTATTTGAAATTTTGTGTTTTATTTGAAGTTTATGGCTTATTTTTGTAATTTTTGGTCCATTTATGAACAATTTTATAAAATATGGGTTAATTATGGTCAAATTATTAGTGAAGACTAAATTTTGAGTCCTAAGAGGTTAGGGAAATTAACTTATGCATAAATATGGGTTTATGTATTTTTGTGATTATAAAATGTTGAAATCACGCAAATCCGTAAAAACCGAGTAATATACGATATTGGCTATTTAAAGGCGATTTAGCATAAAATTGAGCATGTTCATACATATTATAATGCTGCATTTTTCTTTATGATTGTCATAATTTTAATTTATGTAATTTTGAATTATGTAATTTTACTTAGTATGGCCTTAGTTTTTAATTGGTATTTCCCGAAATGTGTGGGAATATCGATTCGGTTGTAATTTTTTATTGTGATCTCGTATCACCGTTTTGTAATTTAATAGATTTATTTTATTTTAGTTACAAATGTATAATAGGAAATTATGTAATTTATTATGTAATTTTATTCATTCCGGAGTTCCAAAAGACGGATTTCTTCAAGAATGGCGATACATAAAGACGGTGTTATATCGAGATGCGTGCCACAACCGAAGTTCAAGGGGCCAATGGAGTTGGTTTCCGAATATGTAATAGTTAAATAGTTTTTCTATTTTAGGAAAGGCCATACTAGGATTTATTTATTTTATGCTTGCATTTTATTTTATTTCACATGCATCGCTAAATCGCCATAACTAAAACACGCATCCTTATTTTATCGAGTTTATCGACCGTGTCAATTAAAATTATCGTAGTTCACCGCTTTAGTTCACTTAAAACGTGATAGATAATAAATTGACATGACCTCTAGCTAAAACAATCAATTGAGACATAGCCTTACCAAATAGTAGAAACCATGAAAACCTATTTCGTGAGGGAGTGCACTCGGCCATACCGGGGTACAAACCTTGTTACGTAGGGGAAGTGGGTGATAAATGTCTATCCACCGAATTCATGTTAATAAGGGGTATTTCGGCACACCGTGCCCTAAATTGATATGGGTTTGGATTATGGACACATTTATTCGAAATTTGGGTTGTACTCAACGAAAGTATTCACGACGATTTCCGGATGTGTTTCGGGCTAGAGATGAATATTAATGTAAACATCATCGACCAAGAGTTCTAAAAGTAGAATCGATTAAAAGGTTAATCCACCGAGTTATGTTAATAAAGGGTAATTCGGCACACCGTGCCCTAAGTTAATATGAATTTGGGTCTTGGAATCATTTATTATAGTTGGGTAGAGGTCACTATATAAATGTTCATATCTTGTTAATTTGCAAGTATGATTTAAAAAGACAAATGTTAATATTTCCTTTCCTCCATATTTGTAGTGCATTACAATGAATCCATCAAACGCTACCGCACAAATAACTATTGAGTCATACCACAATGTTTTTGACGACGTATGCTCCAACAATAATTTCGATACAACTAGAGAACTTCATTTCGGGATAGGTTCGGATGGAAACCTTAACTTCATCACCTCTTCTAAACCACCCACTACTACTAGACCTCGTGTGAGTCCGTCTCAGGAAGACTACCTCATACAATCTATAGGATCTTTGTCTCTGGAAGATAAAGATGCCAAAGTTAGTGGGAGCTCTAGCAATCAAGTTCTTGCTTCAAAGGGCAAGAGGTTCAAGAAGAAAGGAAAGAAAATCAAAAACTTCAAGCAAAGTAGTCGCAGTGCGTTGGTACATAGCCCCAACATTGATTAGCCTGAATGTCATAACAGTATAGCAGTATGTGCCCCACTGAGTGATGAAGGTTGTCTTGTGCATATCTTCTTTGGCCATTTTGATTTGGTTATACCCTGCATACCCGTCCATGAAGGATAACAACGCGTGATCTGCTATATTATCTACCAATATATCGATGTGTGGTAGAGGGAAGTCGTCTTTAAGGCTCGGTTTGTTCAAGTCTCTGAAATCAACACAAACCCGGATTCGCCCATCATTTTTGGGTACGAAGACTATATTAGCCACCCAGTCTGAATACCCGCAAACTTTGATGAATCCGGCTTTGAATTGCTTATTGACTTCTTCCTTAATCTTAAGAGCCCACTCTGTCCTCATCCGACGAAGCTTCTGTTTTACAGGTTTGAAACCTGGCTTAATTGGAATGCGATGTTCTGCAATATCCCTGTCGATCCCTTGCATGTCCTTGTAAGACCAAGCGAAGACGTCTTTGAACTCGTGTAGGATGTCGATGAAACTGGCCCTTTTAGTTGGGTCTAGGGTCGTCCCTATCCTATGTTCTTGGTGTTCTAATTTCGTTCCTACGTTCCTACGTTGATAGGTTCGGTGTTTTCTATAACTGTTGCCCATTCCCCTTCTTCTAGTATTTATTTAATTATAAAGGGAGGTAATTCGATTGAGTCTGGGTCAGGATCATCCTCATTATTATCGTAAATAGAATTGCATTCATAATAACACAAGGCGTAAGCAAAATCAGATGTATTCATTTTAATGTTTGAAAATAGCTTAAACAAAGAAGCCATCTGCGCAGTAGTCAGTGGCGGTAAAGGGACAGTTGTTGCGACGATCCCCAAGCTACTGTTACTAGGCGATACTATGCTAGGATAAACAAAAGCGTGGGGAGTGACGATGGGAGGAGACTCTCTAGCGACTTCTCTAGACTCAGATTCTGACTCCGACTCTGATTCGAATTCATCGTCTTCGGGTTCTCTTTTAAACATCTATCCTTCTCCAGTAGTGACCTTGAAGAGTTTTCCTTGATTATTGGTAAGAAATCGACGAAGAATCAAAACACGATCGACCATTTTTGCACACTTACTCAAAAAAAAGACTCGACTCGTGAAGTGGGTGTGGCTACTGTGTCAAGTGGGATTTGAAAATGACAAATTTTGAAATGTTTGTCCTAGACAACTATAGTGTAGTTGTAGAAGTATTGACTCGAAGTGAGTTTTGAAATGGGTTTGAGGCCCGAAGTTTGACTTGTTATTTGGACAGAGTTTCGGCTTTATTTTGCGTTGTTTTAGGCCATTTTTGAAAATGTTTATATTTTGAAATAGATTTTTATTTTACAAAAGTTCATCATGGTTTTGTTTACAAATGGTGATCATGTATATGATACAAACATACATATGGGCATTATAACAGTATGCTGAGTGCATTTAAAGGGTTTTGGTTTAAAAAGGTGGGTTGCCATACCAAGCAATCAAACCCTGGTTTGTGGAGAGGTCCGTGCCAAACATGAGTAAGGTCGGTTTCTAGTCCATTTCCTCGAGTAGCGAAAGCTCTTGATACAAACATGGGTATGTACCGCAGTATGGCTGACGTCAATCGCTATCCATCTATAGGTCAAGATAGGAATTTGGACCGTCCAGACGGGACGATTGGTCGAATGGGTTTGTTTAGGGCCTAGGAAGACCAAATGAAACGACCTAAGAAGGTCGAGTAATGAAAATCGACAACTGTCTCTTATGAACTATTCCCTAACCTTGTTCAAGTTTCCACCTGGGTAACACGTAAGTGTATCATCCCCAGCAGAGTCGCCAAACTGTGGACAGGGCCACCCGCGCCGCGCGCACCCGCGCGTTTCGGTTTTGAGGCGGTGACACTTCCACCACGGAACCTTGGTTTGCCAAAGCACGTCATGGGCCGTTACCGATTTTGAGGCATTGAAACCAGTGAAAGGTTGAATAAGCCTGCATTTGTGGAGTCGCCACCAATTTATTGTGGAAAATTGGAAACCGTTCGAATACCTCGTGCCATGTTAAGACATAAAATAGTGACATGAACACTAAGAACTCGTTACCCTTAGCATTCTATGTCTAGAATAACTCTCGAGATGCCAATAGACATGAATGTCCAGAGATAGCTGGAGTAAAGGGTGAGGGTACGTATGATGAAGTTCTTTAATTCGAACACCTAATCCCGCCCGCCTCGATAGCGGGCTCTAATAATATTTAGGGAAGTCATTCATATTTGATATCTCGTCGATGTAATGCATGCAATGCAACAAACATGAATTAATCCTAGCATGTGAAATTAGACTATGTCGGTTAACACGTGTTTTAGGAAACAATTTGGTCGAAGCAAATGTTAGATTCAATACATGTGAATGCCATACAATTAAATCATACATAATAATAATTACGATAAATAAATTACAATAATTAAAATTACAAAAATTACAAGCTTTATTTGATCTACGTCAAAGGCACGCTCAAACACGGGATTTCGAAGAAGAAAATAAAAGGAAAATAAAACTAGAATTAAAATATGAAAATATGTCAGATTAGAGGTGATAATATGAATAATAGTTGATTTAAACCGTAATTAGGAGCTACGTGAAAGCGAGAAAGAGTTCAGAGGCAGAGACCAACACAGAACAGGCGCAGCTGTAACACTACGTCTTTCCTAAGCTGGTACTCGGCTGAGTATGGCCTACTCGGTCGAGTAAGGGGTGTCGTGTTTCCTGGAAAGTTTACTGCCCAGGAATACTCGGCCGAGTATGTGGAATACTCGACCGAGTAGAGGGTGCTCGGCCGAGTATACTCTATACTCGACCGAGTATCCGGTCTGACGGAGATTATTTCCGCGGTTTAATTAGAGACGGTTGGAGTTATAAATTAAGATTCACTGTTTCACTTGTTGCGTTTGACAAAACCTAAAACACTCTACGTAACTCTAATCCTCTCTAATCTCTCCCAAGAGCGTTGATGGTTCTTGAGTCCTTGTTCGTTTCTCTCTTGCGTTGATTTCATTGGTAAGTCTCATGCTTTGTAAACCGTTAATAGGTTGTCTGTTAGGGTTTTGCCTAATTATTATTTTGGGTTAATTTGGGGGTTTAGGATTTGGTCATCATATATGTGTTGATTGTTGATTATCATTGTTGTAGGTGACAATGTGGTATTTGTTATGCATTTGTATGATTGATTGCAGCGTAGCGGATTGCGAAAAGGTAGGGTTTCCCTACTCGGTTTACTGTTTAATTGATTTAAGATTATGTGGTAATTGTTGTACGTCAATATTGTGATTACCTGATCATTGTTGGTGTGTGGAGTTGGTGTGGTTGTTGTGATGGTTGTTGATGATGTTCGCATGGTGCGTCCTCGGCTGAGTGGAGTCACTTACGGGAGTGGCTTCACGCTCTAGTTTTACCCTATGTGGAAACCGCCACAGGAGGGGATGTGCACATTAATGGACAGGGTTATCGCTCGTTGATGAGCGGGGCTTAGGTGGGGATTGACTGCGGCCCCCCACTAGCGGTGAGGATTACTTGTTATGATGGGTAATCTGGCAGGGCTACACTCTTCAGTGTGTAGTCGGTTACTGTATGAGAACGGGAGACCGGAGGTGGATGTTGATCAGCTGATTGCCTTTTGTACTTGTCTTACTTTGATTATTCAGTAACTGACCCCATTGTTGTTTTATAAAATCTGTGGTGATCTATTCGGGGATGGTGAGCAGATTGTGAAAGGTGATGTAGTTCTTTAACTATGGGGCAGTCATGGGGAGTCATCACTCGAGTCTAGCTTCCGCCGTCAAAAGCCTTAGTTTTCATTTATAGTTGTTAGACTTTCACCGTTGTACTCTGGCTTTTGGTTTTGGAGAACATGTAAACTTTATTCATTATACTTTAATAATTGTGTTTGGATTGTTAACTTTGATATACTAACCTCGAGCAACCGAGATGGTAACAGTCTCTCATGCTAGGGTGGTCCTTGGTAAGGCACCTTGGTATGTGGGGGTGTTACAAAGTGGTATCAGAGCGACGATTCTGGCACCTAAAACTAATGAACCCAATGAACTTAGGGGGTCTAAATAAAATCAACCCGGGGAGAGTTGTTTGGAGCTACCGCAAAGACTTGGGAGACGTCTCGAAGTCGTATTGAGACCCTTACGATCTCTAACCGGTCACATGGGGGAGTCTTGGAAACTGTTGTATGTCGAGTCATGTATGTGTAGTACTTTTAACTTGAATTTTGTGAAATGGTTGGATGAAATGGTTAAATGAAATGGTGAAGGTGATGGAACATGGTAGTATATGAGAGGTGGATTGTGAATTCGTATGTGATAGATCTTGAGCATGAAGTATGTTGATCATGTTACCTGTTTAATACGATCTTGATCATGAAGTATGGTAGTGGTACATGTGCATATGAACAAGATGATGTTAATGTTTGGTTGTTGGTAGTAGCATGTGGTTACGATCATACGTTTATATACATGAATATTGTGTTTAGTTTTCATGCGGGTATGATAAAGGTTCACCTATGTACTGGTTTTCTTGAAGTATTGGGTCGTTATTGTTTGCTTTATTCATGTTTAAGTTGTTTTGTTAAGAAAAATTGATTTGTATGAAAACCAATTATGGAAGGGTTGTCTTAAAACTGTCATAAGTCAAGTTTTAGAAATGATATTGCTGTGACTCCAATTGAAGGTGATAGCCTGTCTTCTTACGATTCTAACGATAGGTCACACGCCCAAAATGACCAAGTAACGAGTGAGATATGGCTGTTTTACGAAAATTGAACGATGCTGAGAATTGTGTTGGTACTCGACCGAGTAAAGTAATACTCGACCGAGTAAGGGCTACTCGGCCGAGTATTCCCAATACTCGACCGAGTAATCCTTTTGCCACAATTGGGTTAGCTTCTGGAGTCGAAAACTCGGCCGAGTAATATAGTTACTCGACCGAGTATCCTGTACTCGACCTAGTATGCCATGTACTCGACCGAGTACCTCAGTGGGCGGTCATTTTGAGCCGGTGGCTTTGTTCTTACTGTTGGGAAATGTGTCCTCAACAATAGTGCGATCACAAGATTTAAATATCATTATTAAATCTCATATAAAGAATACGTGTAACACCCCGGTTTATGAAGGAGCCTTTAGCAAGACATTCCCTAATAAACCGGACTGTTACCATCTCGGTTTCCCGAGGTAGTGAATAACAATTTAAACTCCAAGGCAAAATTATATAATTACTTTAACTTAATTATTACAAAATCTCTTTTCAATCAAATTACAAAGAACTAACATAAATAAATAAAAGTGAAAGTCTTCTAGATGATGATCTAGCTACTAAGTCTTCTGATCCAGTGTCTCACGCCCACCAAGCTCCCGTCCTATCTCTTAAACCTGTCAAGTCTGCTCGCCAATATTTGGGTCATCACAGGTGTTCACGAATACACAGGGTCAACCACGAGGTTGAGTAAGGAAAACAATAAAACAACAAAATATGATATGCATGCTCCTCCGTCACCTCCATCTCCATCTCAACTCATATCTCATATCTCATACCCGGACAACCTTGACCATACCGATCCCCGGTAGACTATATATATCGACCGTAGCCGATCTGCCAGCTCGCAGCTGAGGACACCAGGGCAAGTCCTGCAGAACCCGCCTGGGCCTTATCACAACTCACATCGTATCTCAACATCGTCACTCCTACACCATCCTCCAACTCCAATGCATATGAAATGCTCAACAGAAATTAATGCAACACAATATATATATTAATTAATGAAATCATGCCAGCTACCGAATGTTGTGATAACAAACTTAACATGATCAATTCAGTCAATCACCTTCCCGTATATGAATCATAACGTAAATCAACAACCACGAATCAAGTCAACACAATTCAACAACAACGATAATAGGTCAAGTGTATTTCCCTACCTCAAAGTGCCAGCAAATCCAATTAAGCGATTCAAGCGATCGAGAAAATAAAGCAACGAATCGATTATCGATCCTTCACGAATCCGTCACCTAAAACAATTATAATATTTATAATTACTAACTACTAAATATAGAAATCTCCCAAAATAGAAGCTTTCCCGAAATACAATCCCGACACCAAACTTATGCCCAACTGATAACTAAAATAACCCGATTAGTATTTGACCCAACTTCCCAAAATAGAAGGTTACTAAAGTAGAATTCTTAAAATGGAAACTTTCCCGATATAGTAACTTTTCTCTTTTAACAAACCCGACTTGAATTATTTTAAAAGACTCGGGAATTTAAGTTAAATAACTAATATGATAAATAAAGATTAAACGAATTATACGCTTAAGAAAACCCGAATCAAATATTGAACAACTCAACGACCCGACTTAAACCCGTCTTTAATTATTTTAATTAACTCGGGAATTAGATTAATTAATTAAGAATACGATAACTTAAATAAATAAGAAAACGAATCGGAATCTACTAAACAACACGCCCCAACCACGACTTCCAACCCGTTTCCGACTCCCACGCGCCACCCTACCACCGTGACAACCACCAGCCATGCTCCCTACTTCGACCCCACCACCAACCACCAACACCAGCCTGGTCGACTGCCGCCGGCGAGTCGAACCAGGGCTGCCATTTGGCCTGGTTCACCGCTAAGCCTCACCAAACACCCCCTGTCCTCGACTCACAACCACCGTAGCCCTCACCTTACCCCTGCCAAACCACCACGACTTTGCTCTCCGTCGCCCCACGAACCAGCACATCGTGGCACCACCATTTCGACCTCCCCCGAGTCCACGGTGGTGCCACCCAAACCTAACCATCTAAACCGCCTGAAAACCCCTGCTTAAACACGTTTACTACCCCCCTGTCGATGCCGCCTTGCACAGCCACCAACACCACCTATAACCACCCTAACCACCACCACTACACACGTCACTAACCACCCTACCCATATACCCCGTCAACAACCACCAGAAATGCCCCTATCAGACACGCAACCACCCACAAAACCCGACATAAATGCGAAAACGGAGGAGAGAGGTTGAATCCTTACCTTTCCGTCACCACCACCGCCACCATAGCCGCCTATGAACGTCGACAACCGCCCCTAGCTCTTCCTTGCAAAGACCGACGACAACAAGCAAGCTCTCTCTCTCTCTCTATGTGTGAAAAGTCGAGGTTTGGTGTTGATGAAGGAGGGAGGCGTGAGGGAGGCGGGTGAGGGAAGGGTTAAGGGTAGTGTTTAGGTTATAATTAGGGTTAGGGTTTAGGGTTAGTTAGGGTTAATTGGGCTGAACAGTTAATGGGCCAACTCAATTGGGTCAGCTCACATTTCGAATTCCATATAAACCCGTCTCAAATAACTTACGATAGCTTAATGTAATTATCGACTCAACTATTATCCCGACATCATTAGTAATATAAAATACATAATAATTAATATATAATAATATCCGTTTAATTGATTATATTATATAAAATACGGGGTATTACAGTCTTCCCCCCTTAAAATGAACTTCGTCCCGAAGTTCGCTCCCGTACTCAAACCTCAGAAGGGTATTGTATATCGTACATACGGACGTCACGCATTTCTAACACGGTTAACACACACTTTTGACACATCAATTAACATAACAAACACGTAATGTTACATTCTGCCCTCCTAAAAATAAACTTCGTCCCGAAGTTTAACTCATCTTCACTTAACCCAACTAACTATAACTAATAACTAACTGAGAACACAAATGTATAACCACTAAATAATTACCTGAGAACACCGTAATCTTCCATCTAAATTCCGATCTCAAACTCAAATAACTCAATCACCATGGTCACACCTTTTGTAAACATAACTCCCGTAAACATAACTCAGCTCATAGGCTAACTCATAACTCATTACCAGTAGTTTAACTACACTCTCCTTTTACACATCAACCAACTAACAGACGTAGGAACAAAACATATAGAACTCATTTGCATAGGTACCCCACAACGAAACATCTACTTGATCAGAACTACCATCTACAAACAAGTGCAATATAAACATTAAGATTTTAAAATCCTACCCGACTAGAAACATGGTTACGTCCTCGTAACCTCTTTTCAATTTTCATATACATATGCAACAAAATCATTATCAACCACATGTGACAGGAAAGAGTACATGATAAGAGATTGTGCATCAACATTAAGGTCGAAACAAGGTTTTATTAAGGAATTAACTGATTGTAACCAAGTAACATTTATTACTAGCTCATGCTTAACTTAAAAACACAACATCAACCTAAAAGAACAACAAGAAAGGAACCAAGGTTTACACGGTTTCACAACTAAACAAATTTGATGATCAATTATAGACTATGAACGAGCGAGAGCAAAATCAACAACATACTCATAATTCATATTTTAAATTATAAAAATTGTTTGCACGATATCAATTCTGAAAACATATTTCCCAATAAAAGTAAATACATATGATCTATGACAACAACAACATCACCTTCATATCACACATATGTTTCACATTTTAGCAATCATATCCTTCAATTGTGTCTAGCAACTTAGTATACTCATTTTCAGCAAAACAAAAGATATCGTATAAATAACTTAGACATATACATTTGTCATCATATACTTGTAGAACACTAGCTATGATTAATGATTAGCAACTTGAATAACTTCTTTGATTTGCACGATTTGAATAATTAGGCAACTCGTAGGCTCAATTAAATGTAACTATAACGACTATCATTTAAACCAATGCATATCATGTGAATCATCAAAGGGTTATTCTATTATAATTATCAACATAGTTACCATAACAATCTTTATTATAATATAATTGATAGTAACGACTCGAGAATATAGATATGCCAATTGTCGTGTTATATCAAACAGTTTCCTTTATATCACACCCATACAATTGCAAGAATCACTTTAGCATTTTATGACAATGTAATAACGAACATATTCAATAAGAAACAACAACACTGTTTATTATCATGTTATAGGTTTAGGTTCAACTGAAATAATTTAATGAAATGAAAGTTATAAGTATAACTATAGGCACACCGACTCACCTAAAGGACATTAGAACTCAGATGACATTCTACATGTGTGAACATTTAGACATACTCATTACTACCATCCATGTGTAAACATTTAAACATAATTATTATAATTATTCATGCGTGTATATTAGAACAATCAATTAACTTTTAACGCCATCAACTTACCAAGATATGACAATATAGTTTTATATTTATATATATATCTGACCACTATGCAAATATGATGCACACCCAGAGACATTACAACATGCCAAATGTATATAAAGTATGCAAACAACTGGACTCGTATAAACATTTCACCCTCGATTAAGAATCAAATTAAGCTATCCAATTTTACTCATGCTATCATGCCAACAATGTCATCAACTAAGTTTTAATTTTATCACTTGTTAAGATATATAACTACTGAACATGCGTGCTACTATCGTCATATAAAGCATTATAAATTCACATTACTAAGGCTCATGAATTAATCAAACAACTGTATGAAACTCAACCTAGAACACACATTTTACAAGTCATGTTTCACGTTGTAACTTCCAAAGGTCACGAATAAATAACCGTTCGATTAAAACTTGATTCATATTATTTTTATAAAACACGGAGAGTTAAAAACACAGGGGAAAAAGAATTAGGTCTAAAGCACAAGAATTTTATTTTTAAAGAATTTTACAACTCAGTTGGTCCAAACAAACATGTGACAGCAATTGGTCCAAAACTTGGGTCAGTTTGCAAAATTTACCGTTTAATATAGAGACATCAAGAATTTTCATGGCTTATTAATTTGAAAACATATGTGACTCTTTTGGTCGATGGAGTTGGAATTATGTAAAAATTATTAATACAATTTAAATGAGGATTTTCACAAAATCGTTGGTCGAACATCACTGCACAGGAACTTCCTAACCACAACTCACTAAAATATTTATTACTCCTAGTTTGTATATCCTATAAGCATGAAACCAACGCCAAACGAACACTAACTCCCAAGACTATCTCTCATAAAATTTTCATCCATAGGCAATAAACAAAAAAGAAATGGCAGTAAGGTCAATTAAAGAGTAAAATCAAACAAAACGAGTTTCAGCACTAAGTCGTTCATTGTCTATGTCCCAAACTCTTACAACCATACTATCGATACTAACTCATCCTAACGTAAATCTCACACTGTACTTACGTAAACATCTATCCCATAGAATCCCTTCGCATCTCGATCTACTCCGTACATCTAATCACGATTGCTATGACTAAAAACATGTAATTCAATAGTGTTTCTTATTACTATCACAAGACTATACTAACATGGCTTTGGGATCACATAACCGCATATTACTAGACATAATAGTACTATCAGTACATCATTCAACATCCACCTAGGTAACTATCATCGACTCGCAATTATTTTCATGCTCACGACTACCACAACACTTCATTGATTATTAACCTGAATTCGAAAATTTATTTCTCATCTCCACAACATCATATGATCACGTTATCATTCATACAAAATACTTACCGTAGCGTTGTCCTGCATAATGGTTAGAATATATGGATCTCAAGGTATACATCAACTCTTTTATGCAATAAACAATGTATCGATCAGTTAACACTTAGGCAACGATATAGGAATTTCATGCTCAACCTCACGCAACTTTTCTACCCTTTCTCTCATATACACTCAGGGTTTCTGGGTCAAACTGAGAGGGCCGCTGGTTCGGTGTGAGGGGGCCCCTAACTCATACCTTACCTTAGTGTGCTCCTAACAGTTCTATCCCGGGGTTCATTTTATTTAGACTCTTCCTATGTTCATTGGGTTCATTGGTTTAGGCCTGAGGATCGTTCGCTCTGATACCACTTTGTAACACCCCGGTTTATGAAGGAGCCTTTAACAAGACATTCCCTAATAAACCGGACTGTTACCATCTCGGTTTCCCGAGGTAGTGAATAACAAATTAAACTCCAAGGCAAAATTATATAATTACTTTAACTTAATTATTACAAAATCTCTTTTCAATCAAATTACAAAGAACTAACATAAATAAATAAAAGTGAAAGTCTTCTAGATGATGATCTAGCTACTAAGTCTTCTGATCCAGTGTCTCACGCCCACCAAGCTCCCGTCCTATCTCTTAAACCTGTCAAGTCTGCTCGCCAATATTTGGGTCATCACAGGTGTTCACGAATACACAGGGTCAACCACGAGGTTGAGTAGGGAAAACAATAAAACAACAAAATATGATATGCATGCTCCTCCGTCACCTCCATCTCCATCTCAACTCATATCTCATATCTCATACCCCGGACAATCCAGCCATACCGATCCCCGGTAGACTATATATATCGACCGTAGCCGATCCCGCTCCTTGTTGAGGACACCAGGGCAAGTCCCGCAGAACCCGCCCGGGCCTTATCACAACATCACATCGTATCTCAACATCGTCACTCCTACACCATCCTCCAACTCCAATGCATATGAAATGCTCAACAGAAATTAATGCAACACAATATATATATTAATTAATGAAATCATGCCAGCTACCGAATGTTGTGATAACAAACTCAACATGATCAATTCAGTCAATCACCTTCCCGTATATGAATCATAACGTAAATCAACAACCACGAATCAAGTCAACACAATTCAACAACAACGATAATAGGTCAAGTGTATTTCCCTACCTCAAAGTGCCAGCAAATCCAATTAAGCAGTTCAAGCAGTCCAGAAAATAAAGCAACGAATCTGATTATCGATCCTTCACGAATCTGTCACCTAAAACAATTATAATATTTATAATTACTAACTACTAAATATAGAAATCTCCCAAAATAGAAGCTTTCCCGAAATACAATCCCGACACCAAACTTATGCCCAACTGATAACTAAAATAACCCGATTAGTATTTGACCCAACTTCCCAAAATAGAAGGTTACTAAAGTAGAATTCTTAAAATGGAAACTTTCCCGATATAGTAACTTTTCTCTTTTAACAAACCCGACTTGAATTATTTTAAAAGACTCGGGAATTTAAGTTAAATAACTAATATGATAAATAAAGATTAAACGAATTATACGCTTAAGAAAACCCGAATCAAATATTGAACAACTCAACGACCCGACTTAAACCCGTCTTTAATTATTTTAATTAACTTGGGAATTAGATTAATTAATTAAGAATACGATAACTTAAATAAATAAGAAAACGAATCGGAATCTACTAAACAACACGCCCCAACCACGACTTCCAACCCGTTTCCGACTCCCACGCGCCACCCTACCACCGTGACAACCACCAGCCATGCTCCCTACTTTGACCTCACCACCAACCACCAACACCACGGTCGATCGCCGCCGGCGAGTCGAACCAGGGTCGCCATTTGGCCTGGTTCACCGCCAAGCCTCACCAAACACCCCCTGTCCTCGACTCACAACCACCGTAGCCCTCACCTTACCCCTGCCAAACCACCACGACTTTGCTCTCCCTCAGCCCACGAACCCAGACACCGTGGCACCACCATTTCGACCTCCCCCGAGTCCACGGTGGTGCCACCCCAACCTCCATCTAAACCGCCTGAAAACCCCTGCTTAAACACGTTTACTACCCCCCTGTCGATGCCGCCTTGCACAGCTACCAACACCACCTATAACCACCCTAACCACCACCACTACACACGTCACTAACCACCCTACCCATATACCCCGTCAACAACCACCAGAAATGCCCCTATCAGACACGCAACCACCCACAAAACCCGACATAAATGCGAAAACAGAGGAGAGAGGTTGAATCCTTACCTTTCTGTCACCACCACCGCCACCATAGCCGCCTATGAACGTCGACAACCGCCCCTAGCTCTTCCTTGCAGCACTGACGACAACCAAGCTCACTCTCTCTCTCTCTCTCTCTATGTGTGAAAAGCTGAGGTTTGGTGTTGATGAAGGAGGGAGGCGTGAGGGAGGCGGGTGAGGGAAGGGTTAAGGGTAGTGTTTAGGTTATAATTAGGGTTAGGGTTTAGGGTTAGTTAGGGTTAATTGGGCTGAACAGTTAATGGGCCAACTCAATTGGGTCAGCTCACATTTCGAATTCCATATAAACCCGTCTCAAATAACTTACGATAGCTTAATGTAATTATCGACTCAACTATTATCCCGACATCATTAGTAATATAAAATACATAATAATTAATATATAATAATATCCGTTTAATTGATTATATTATATAAAATACGGGGTATTACAATACGTAAGGGATGATTCAATTATATAGTCAACTGATCAACATTAATCGGTAACGATTGGCTTGCTAGAGTTTGACGTTACTGTCGTGGGACGGTGGTGGTCAGTTGATCCCTTAAGGTCACACCTAAAGGATGATGCCCTTATCTATAAAGTTAATTAATTGTATGTTGATACAAGTTGATTAATTCCTTAAAAATGAACAATTTTTTTTAATAAGAGAAATATGTATCTTATGTTAATGTGATTAAATAAGATCATATTTAGTGGATTAATATGTTAATTCACTAAAATATGTTGAGGTTTTATAAATGTTTCGAGGTAGAGGTAATTAGTTATTTACATTTACAAGAGGTTGTAAATTTAACTAACTAGCTATTATGGGACCCATTATATGTTGATATAATGATAAAATATTACTCAATAAGTTGAGTGAATATATGTTTATTAATTTGTGTCATAATTGTTGTATGATCAAATTAATATTTAATTATGTAAGATAATTAAACATAAGACTTATAAGCATTTGTGGGACAAATATTATAAGACAAAAATGGACCATAATAAGAGTAAAGGCACCGAATTTTTGGAGGTTATAGGACACTTGTCCTAAGTCTTCTATTTTGTCATAAAAGTATATGACACAAGCAACACTTGTAATGTTGCACCTACCAAAAATTACACTACCCATAAAGCATTTGCAAAAGGTTTTTGAGAAAAAAAAATTTGCTCTTTTTAAGAGCAAAGGGCCGGACCACATGAGGTGGTGAAGAGCTTTTGTGCTCATCTTTCCCTCTCTCATATTTCTCAAAAAACACAACATGCAAAACCTCCATTTTGTTCATAGTTTTCTCTCTATCAAAATATGAGTTTTGATTCAATTTGTTCATAAAGATTACTAATATTATTAGTGTAATATATGAGTATTAGTAATCAATTTTAAGGTAAACTACTAAACAAATATCTAGCAAATATTACTTAGTGGGGATAAGGGATAATCTTGGGTGCAATCAAGAGGAGTGACTTCTATACTTGAGGTCTTTGGAGGATCATTCTAATACTCATCATAGCTCAAGAACAAGTGAAGGTAGGAGACCTTACTTGTGCCCATAAACCGAAATTTACAATGTAAGAGACATTGTTTTCTTATAAATCTTTCATTTTGTTATGCATGCACTAGATCTAAAGAACAAATAATTAACAAGTTAATTAGTTCACTATTAGAGGAGTCTAATAATAGGTATATGAACCTAACAAGTGGTATCAGAGCATAAGGATGTTGCATGCATAATTGGTTATTGTTTTTCCGAGTTAAAAGGTTAACATATAAAACTTAAAAAATTTGTGATTTATATGTATAAGTCACGAAATCACCATGCATGTTATATATTCTGGTCCTAAAATGTTTTTAGGTCATTTTTTATGATTCATGGAAATTTATTGCTCATTTTAAGGATTTTTGGTCATTTTATTACATTTTTATGACTAAAATGGGAATTAAAATGCTAAAAATAGTTAAATTTCGTTTCTGACCTTAGAAACTTTATATGACCTCACATGCATATTTTACAAGTTGTGTGTAAAAGGACGAGTTAATTTGATTAATTTTGCATGATTTATGATTTTTATGAGATAAAGATGGATTAAAAGAGGTAAAATGGTTAAAAATAGTTAAATTTCGAATTAAGCCATGATATTTTAATATGATGTCACATGCAAGATTTACAGAGAGTATGTAAATTTCTAGATTTAAATATCTTCTTTAGCATAATTTATGGATTTTTGAGTAAAAATGGCATAAATAGTGACTATTTTAGCAAAAATTAGCTAAAACGTATTGCATGGCTTGAGAAAATTATTTTAAGTTGCATTAATATCCCACTAATCAGATCTAAAGTCATAAAAATTATTGGTTTATTTTTCGTATACTTTATACATTTTATGAGATAAAACCGATAAAAATGCAACTATATTTTCTCAAATTTAATTCGAAAATTTTAACCATGTTTTTTTGACATTATGAGGGTCATGGAATTATTCCAGAATGTTCAAAAATTTAAATTTAAATTTTAAAACTTTTATGAATTAATTTGGATTTATTTCATAAATATTGTGTTTTTAAGGTCAAAAATGAGCATAAAATTAAATCAAGTTGAATTATTGTCAAAAATTTAGTGATGACTGATTTTTGTGTCCTAAAATGTGTTAGGATAATTAACTTGAGCTTAGATGTGATTTAAGTGTTAATTAGTGATTTTAAAAGGTTATTATCACGCATTTCCATGAAACCGGGTTATATGTACGACATAAGTTAAATAGGGCGGTTTGGCACATCATTTTGCATGATAAGTACATATTATAATGCTGCATATTTCAATTGTTGAATGTATTTTATTTATATAATTTTGAATTATGTAATTTTATCTTAGTATGGCCTTAGTTTTAATCGATATTACCCGTAATGAAAGGGAATATTGATTCGGTTGTAATTTAATGTGATCTCGAATCACTTTTATTTTATTTTTATTAGTTTTTCCATTTTACAAATGTATAATAGGAATAGCTTTGTATTTTTATTATTATTTGTAATTATGGAGCATCTTCAAGAGAGTGCCATTCGGAAAGGTGATCCGACGAAGACGGTGTCTTGGAAGGCGTGCCAATTGAAGATTCAAGGGACCAAAGGAGTTGGTTTCCGAATATGTAATAGATTATTTGATTTTCTATTTTAGGAAGGCCATACTAGGAATTTTATTTATTGCTTTGCATTTCTTTTAATATGTTGCATGCATTGCCAAATCTCCATAACAACACATGCATATCATATCGAGTCATCGACCGTGTCAATTATAATTATCGTAGTTCACCGCTTTAGTTCACTTAAAACGTGATAGATAATAAATTGACAAGACCTCTCACATATAATAATTGAGATAAAGCCTTACCAAATAGTAGAAACCCATGAAGAACCAATTTCATGAGGGAGTTAATCCGGCTTCACCGTAATACAAACCTTGTTACGTTGGGCGAAGTGGGGTAGTAAAATGTTATTACATCGAAATTTGGATTGAGCTCAACGGAAGTATTGTTGACCGTAGTCGCATGTGTTCCGGGCTAAAGATGAATTAGAGTATTTTTATCGACCGAGAGTTCTAAAAGTAGAATCGATTAAAAGGTTAATCCACCGAGTTATATTAATAAGGGATGAATCGGCTCACCGTGCCCGAGTTAATATGAATTTGGATCTCGGAATCATTTATGTAGTTGGGTGGAGGTCACTATATAAATGCAATACTTGTAGTTAAATTTACGAGTATTATTAAAACGATAGATGATAATTAATTCCTTCATTTTCTATTTTGTAGTTTTTTATTCGCAATGAATTCATCTTATACTCCTACACCCATCACCTTAATTCATAGCTCCTATCATACGATGAAAAATGCTCCGATTATGACAAATGAAACGGTTAGAGAATTACGCATTGGCATTAGTGAGGATGGAAATCTTTGTCTTTTTACTACTTCTTCACCTCCCACTCACATAGTCATGCCTACCTCTCAGGTAAGAGGTCCATATGAGGGGAATCTCACAGATTCCTTGATATCCTTGTTTGATGAAACAAGGAGAAATATCAAATTAAGTGGGAGTTCTAGAAAGAGTGTCCTTGCAAATGAAAGGAGTATTGGTATTAATAAAGGAAAAGCAAAGAAAGGTAAGAAACCCAAATCCGATTGAGAATTGGAAGTTGATAGTGAGACTACCACAAAACCAAGATGGGTATCCAATCCTACCATGAATATCATTATTTTAATGTCATGGGCCAATGGAAGCATATTTGCCCCGAGTATTTAGAAGATATCAAGTTGGATTCATTACTTCAAGTGGGACTTGGAAATGTGGAGAAGCTAAACAAGGGTGATGTGGATCGCCGACTATGAATTGGAGCTCGTGTAGCCGCCACTTCATGAGAAACTTATGTACTTGTTTTTGCTAATAGCTTTGAGTTATAATTTACATAATTGTTATTATGTCACCACTTAGTCTAAATCATTATTTCCATGTGAGACATGAAAGGATCTATATTTTGTCCTCAAAGACAATTGTTGTATTTTATTGAAAATAGACATGGATGTGAGCCATGTCACTTATCTTTATGATACACAAGTTTTAGACAGTTCCAACTCATGTAAAGATATCTACATAATACGCACCAAAAGACTCATAACTGGTAATCCAAATGATATGTACATTTGATTTTTCAATTAGGTTACGTAAATGAGAAACGCATTAAACGCTAGTGTTGACTAGAATTATTGGACCATTTGATTTTCAATCATATGGAAAATGCGAATCTTGTCTCCTTTGCTATATAATTTGCACTTCCTTTAGTGGTAAAGGGACACAAGCAAGTGATTGTTGAGACTAATACATGCCGATGTATGTGTTCTAATAAGCATCACCGCAAGGGGAATTTATGACTACTTCGTCACTTTTACCAATGATTCAAGTAGATAAGGGTATATTTACTTAATCTAATAAAAGGTGAAGCATTTTAGAGATTTGAGAAATTTCTAAAATGACGTAGAGAACCAATTGAATAAAGTTCTAAGCATTACGACCCAATCGTAGTGGCAAAGATCTAAGTAATAAATTTGATTTATTAAAGATGGATTATGACCTAGCGTCACTACCCATAAGATCAAACTAATATGAGTCGGTTTGAGTTGATGAACTCAATTTTGGGAATTTGCAATCCAAAACGGACAAGTAATTCAAAACGGATGGTCAACCATGAGATACCTAGAATAGAGAGTCTATTAAACAGATGACATGGATAAGACTCGTATATTATCAAGCTGCCATGTCAGGATGGTCTTTTAAAAGTTATTACTAGTCTAAGTAAACTCCTAATACTCCGTTAAATATATATGTTTGTGACTCACAAAGCTATCTCTCATGAATACTAATATATTTCTGAGAGATAGAGTGGGAGTAGATTGAATCGTCACAAACATCTCTTATAGTTGAAATGTTACTTTGTGAAAGTAATAGAATTATAGAGTGGGAGTTGGTATTGAACTATTATCTATGAAGATAGTATGAGAGCATAGTTCAGTGGGAGTTTATCGCACATGTCTTATTGTTAAAATATTACTTTGTGAAAGTGATAGTATCATGACCTTGTTACATACGAGCCGAAGCATTACAATCCCAAAATTGTTGCTCATGAGTAGATTTACTTTAAGGCGCGGGTCTCCTCAAAAGTAAAAAGAGCTCAAGAGTACTCAAATGCATAAGATTTACATGAAGATGTTGATCAAGATAAATTGTGTTAGGAATTACCGCATTTCATTTTAATGATAAATGGCAAATTAATTTCGCTTTTCTAAAATGTGAATTTAGAGAAGGAAGTGTTTGAAACACAAAATCTTAGATGAAGATTTAAGAATCCTAACATACAATGCGTAGCTTTTTTAAGTGATCCCAGAGTGGTCTTAAGCAAGCATAAAAGGATTATACTTTTCGTTCATGTGATTATAGTGAATTGTTTCATTCACATGATTGAAGAATCATGATATACATGAAGTTAAGTGGGAGCTAGAATTGTTTTTCCATGTCTTATATGTTGATAACATATTAATTATTGAGAATAATGTACCAATGCTCTCTTCTGGCAAGAGTGATTGGGAGACTAGGAAAAGGTGCAATATACTTTAGATTACCGAATCTATGTGAGAGTATATTGGCATAGAGTTGAGAGTCTTATGAGGATAAGATCTTTCGTATCTGTTGTAACATCAACAAGGTTGAATGGCTTATTCATGATGATGAAAGTGGAATTACTATGATGGAATCATAGTCGTTCACTGAACCCATTAAGTTGTTGATTACATGAAATCAATTACTAATGTTTCCGCCATTAGAAAGATTATGTATGCCAACAGACGACGTCTTTGTGATGTACCATATGCTAGGTACATTATGAATCAATAATAAGTTAATTCATTAGATGGGCTTGTGAAAGCCTTAAAGTACAATTGATGACTTGTACACATGTTTGGATGATAAACTAAGTTGGTGTTGAAGAGTTGCACAAACTTTAGTTTCCAAACTTAAAAGGATTTGATGAAATCCTAAGCTAATGTTATTGACTAAGGAGTAAGAAACTAAGAAATGTGTTTTAGTTTCGCGCATTGCAAATTGTACAAAAGGAATCTAAGTAAGTTGTGATAAAATGGTCAACGTAGGGATTAAGGGTGAATCCCTCTACAAATGACTTTATCACAAGTTATGCGATAACAGTGGGAGCTTCTTTCAAGTTAAAGAGCTCAGGTCTAGTATAAAGTCTAGACATATACTTAGAGAAATTCATGTCATTAAGAGATGACATTGAATGGAAGGAAATAGCAATTTAAAAGGTTGGAATATATGGATATCAGGTATATCCACTTGCCAAGCTTGTATTGCATTTTAACTAGTGTTATAATACACTGAAGATTATAAAATATGAAATAGTAATAGTGTATTGACTGTTCATATGTGATAATCACATTTATCGTTTGAGTTTTATTAAACTCACCCGCTACCCCGCTACCTTGTCGTATCCAAATGGGTTGTAGAGACAAATTGAACCCCATTAAAGTGAACTGGATTGACATAGTATTCGCCCCTAGTTACTTATATGAGGTGACGTCTCCAAGTGACTAGAGTGGGATGCGATTGATGGCAAGTTCAAGTGCCATAGAGTCATATGGGATGACTAGTCGATCACATAGGCAGATGTATGGGACAATCGTCGGCGATGACCGCTTATAGAGTTACGGTAATTCATAAAGCCTGGTCGTGGCAAGAGCTACTATAGTATTCTTATGAGTCAATTCTTTTGACTAGAGACTATTCGCCCAAGTTGGCACAACTTCTGATTAGCTTTGATTTATACTCTACGATTTCGTAAATGAGGTCAAACTGGGTATATTTTGGGTTATGATGGACTGTGGCTGAACGAAGGGAATAGGGCGATAGGAATTGTCCACCCCTTGTCAGGGTTGTTTGAAATCTCAAGGCCACTCGAGGAGTAGTTAACTGGAAATGCGTGGCCACGCTCGGAAGGTATCTTTGATAGATAATTCCGGTCAGACAGTTAATCTCCAGATCGAGAAAACCACTCAAGATATGATCAAATGTAAGTACGACCTGCAAGACACCTTGCATTGAGTGGGAGATTGTAATAGGACAAGAGAATTGGTGACGCACACTTGTCGAGGACAAGTGGGAGATTGTTGGGAAATGTGTCCTCAACAATAGTGCGATCACAAGATTTAAATATCATTATTAAATCTCATATAAAGAATACGTAAGGGATGATTCAATTATATAGTCAACGGATCAACATTAATCGGTAACGATTGGCTTGCTAGAGTTTGACGTTACTGTCGTGGGACGGTGGTGGTCAGTTGATCCCTTAAGGTCACACCTAAAGGATGATGCCCTTATCTATAAAGTTAATTAATTGTATGTTGATACAAGTTGATTAATTCCTTAAAAATGAACAATTTTTTTTAATAAGAGGAAATATGTATCTTATGTTAATGTGATTAAATAAGATCACATTTAGTGGATTAATATGTTAATTCACTAAAATATGTTGAGGTTTTATAAATGTTTCGAGGTAGAGGTAATTAGTTATTTACATTTACAAGAGGTTGTAAATTTAACTAACTAGCTATTATGGGACCCATTATATGTTGATATAATGATAAAATATTACTCAATAAGTTGAGTGAATATATATTTATTAATTTGTGTCATAATTGTTGTATGATCAAATTAATATTTAATTATGTAAGATAATTAAATATAAGACTTATAAGCATTTGTGGGACAAATATTATAAGACAAAAATGGACCATAATAAGAGTAAAGGCACCGAATTTTTGGAGGTTATAGGACACTTGTCCTAAGTCTTCTATTTTGTCATAAAAGTATATGACACAAGCAACACTTGTAATGTTGCACCTACCAAAAATTACACTACCCATAAAGCATTTGCAAAAGGTTTTTGAGAAAAAAAAAATTTGCTCTTTTTAAGAGCAAAGGGCCGGACCACATGAGGTGGTGAAGAGCTTTTGTGCTCATCTTTCCCTCTCTCATATTTCTCAAAAAACACAACATGCAAAACCTCCATTTTGTTCATAGTTTTCTCTCTATCAAAATATGAGTTTTGATTCAATTTGTTCATAAAGATTACTAATATTATTAGTGTAATATATGAGTATTAGTAATCAATTTTAAGGTAAACTACTAAACAAATATCTAGCAAATATTACTTAGTGGGGATAAGGGATAATCTTGGGTGCAATCAAGAGGAGTGACTTCTATACTTGAGGTCTTTGGAGGATCATTCTAATACTCATCATAGCTCAAGAACAAGTGAAGGTAGGAGACCTTACTTGTGCCCATAAACCGAAATTTACAATGTAAGAGACATTGTTTTCTTATAAATCTTTCATTTTGTTATGCATGCACTAGATCTAAAGAACAAATAATTAACAAGTTAATTAGTTCACTATTAGAGGAGTCTAATAATAGGTATATGAACCTAACAAGTGGTATCAGAGCATAAGGATGTTGCATGCATAATTGGTTATTGTTTTTCCGAGTTAAAAGGTTAACATATAAAACTTAAAAAATTTGTGATTTATATGTATAAGTCACGAAATCACCATGCATATTATATATTCTGGTCCTAAAATGTTTTTAGGTCATTTTTTATGATTCATGGAAATTTATTGCTCATTTTAAGGATTTTTGGTCATTTTATTACATTTTTATGACTAAAATGGGAATTAAAATGCTAAAAATAGTTAAATTTCGTTTCTGACCTTAGAAACTTTATATGACCTTACATGCATATTTTACAAGTTGTGTGTAAAAGGACGAGTTAATTTGATTAATTTTGCATGATTTATGATTTTTATGAGATAAAGATGGATTAAAAGAGGTAAAATGGTTAAAAATAGTTAAATTTTGAATTAAGCCATGATATTTTAATATGATGTCACATGCAAGATTTACAGAGAGTATGTAAATTTCTAGATTTAAATATCTTCTTTAGCATAATTTATGGATTTTTGAGTAAAAATGGCATAAATAGTGACTATTTTAGCAAAAATTAGCTAAAACGTATTGCATGGCTTGAAAAAATTATTTTAAGTTGCATTAATATCCCACTAATCAGATCTAAAGTCATAAAAATTATTGGTTTATTTTTCGTATACTTTATACATTTTAGGAGATAAAACCGATAAAAATGCAACTATATTTTCTCAAATTTAATTCGAAAATTTTAACCATGTTTTTTGACATTATGAGGGTCATGGAATTATTCCAGAATGTTCAAAAATTTAAAATTCAAATTTTAAAACTTTTATGAATTAATTTGGATTTATTTCATAAATATTGTGTTTTTAAGGTCAAAAATGAGCATAAAATTAAATCAAGTTGAATTATTGTCAAAAATTTAGTGATGACTGATTTTTGAGTCCTAAAATGTGTTAGGATAATTAACTTGAGCTTAGATGTGATTTAAGTGTTAATTAGTGATTTTAAAAGGTTATTATCACGCATTTCCATGAAACCGGGTTATATGTACGACATAAGTTAAATAGGGCGGTTTGGCACATCATTTTGCATGATAAGTACATATTATAATGCTGCATATTTCAATTGTTGAATGTATTTTATTTATATAATTTTGAATTATGTAATTTTATCTTAGTATGGCCTTAGTTTTAATCGATATTACCCGTAATGAAAGGGAATATTGATTCGGTTGTAATTTAATGTGATCTCGAATCACTTTTATTTTATTTTTATTAGTTTTTCCATTTTACAAATGTATAATAGGAATAGCTTTGTATTTTTATTATTATTTGTAATTATGGAGCATCTTCAAGACGGTGCCATTCGGAAAGGTGATCCGACGAAGACGGTGTCTTGGAAGGCGTGCCAATTGAAGATTCAAGGGACCAAAGGAGTTGGTTTCCGAATATGTAATAGATTATTTGATTTTCTATTTTAGGAAGGCCATAGTAGGAATTTTATTTATTGCTTTGCATTTCTTTTAATATGTTGCATGCATTGCCAAATCTCCATAACAACACATGCATATCATATCGAGTCATCGACCGTGTCAATTATAATTATCGTAGTTCACCGCTTTAGTTCACTTAAAACGTGATAGATAATAAATTGACAAGACCTCTCACATATAATAATTGAGATAAAGCCTTACCAAATAGTAGAAACCCATGAAGAACCAATTTCATGAGGGAGTTAATCCGGCTTCACCGTAATACAAACCTTGTTACGTTGGCGAAGTGGGGTAGTAAAATGTTATTACATCGAAATTTGGATTGAGCTCAACGGAAGTATTGTTGACCGTAGTCGCATGTGTTCCGGGCTAAAGATGAGAATTAGAGTATTTTTTATCGACCGAGAGTTCTAAAAGTAGAATCGATTAAAAGGTTAATCCACCGAGTTATATTAATAAGGGATGAATCGGCTCACCGTGCCCGAGTTAATATGAATTTGGATCTCGGAATCATTTATGTAGTTGGGTGGAGGTCACTATATAAATGCAATACTTGTAGTTAAATTTACGAGTATTATTAAAACGATAGATGATAATTAATTCCTTCATTTTCTATTTTGTAGTTTTTTATTCGCAATGAATTCATCTTATACTCCTACACCCATCACCTTAATTCATAGCTCCTATCATACGATGAAAAATGCTCCGATTATGACAAATGAAACGGTTAGAGAATTACGCATTGGCATTAGTGAGGATGGAAATCTTTGTCTTTTTACTACTTCTTCACCTCCCACTCACATAGTCATGCCTACCTCTCAGGTAAGAGGTCCATATGAGGGGAATCTCACAGATTCCTTGATATCCTTGTTTGATGAAACAAGGAGAAATATCAAATTAAGTGGGAGTTCTAGAAAGAGTGTCCTTGCAAATGAAAGGAGTATTGGTATTAATAAAGGAAAAGCAAAGAAAGGTAAGAAACCCAAATCCGATTGAGAATTGGAAGTTGATAGTGAGACTACCACAAAACCAAGATGGGTATCCAATCCTACCATGAATATCATTATTTTAATGTCATGGGCCAATGGAAGCATATTTGCCCCGAGTATTTAGAAGATATCAAGTTGGATTCATTACTTCAAGTGGGACTTGGAAATGTGGAGAAGCTAAACAAGGGTGATGTGGATCGCCGACTATGAATTGGAGCTCAGGTAGCCGCCACTTCATGAGAAACTTATGTACTTGTTTTTGCTAATAGCTTTGAGTTATAATTTACATAATTGTTATTATGTCACCACTTAGTCTAAATCATTATTTCCATGTGAGACATAAAAGGATCTATATTTTGTCCTCAAAGACAATTGTTGTATTTTATTGAAAATAGACATGGATGTGAGCCATGTCACTTATCTTTATGATACACAAGTTTTAGACAGTTCCAACTCATGTAAAGATATCTACATAATACGCACCAAAAGACTCATAACTGGTAATCCAAATGATATGTACATTTGATTTTTCAATTAGGTTACGTAAATGAGAAAACGCATTAAACGCTAGTGTTGACTAGAATTATTGGACCATTTGATTTTCAATCATATGGAAAATGCGAATCTTGTCTCCTTTGCTATATAATTTGCACTTCCTTTAGTGGTAAAGGGACACAAGCAAGTGATTGTTGAGACTAATACATGCCGATGTATGTGTTCTAATAAGCATCACCGCAAGGGGAATTTATGACTACTTCGTCACTTTTACCAATGATTCAAGTAGATAAGGGTATATTTACTTAATCTAATAAAAGGTGAAGCATTTTAGAGATTTGAGAAATTTCTAAAATGACGTAGAGAACCAATTGAATAAAGTTCTAAGCATTACGACCCAATCGTAGTGGCAAAGATCTAAGTAATAAATTTGATTTATTAAAGATGGATTATGACCTAGCGTCACTACCCATAAGATCAAACTAATATGAGTCGGTTTGAGTTGATGAACTCAATTTTGGGAATTTGCAATCCAAAACGGACAAGTAATTCAAAACGGATGGTCAACAATGAGATACCTAGAATAGAGAGTCTATTAAACAGATGACATGGATAAGACTCGTATATTATCAAGCTGCCATGTCAGGATGGTCTTTTAAAAGCAAATACTAGTCTAAGTAAACTCCTAATACTCCGTTAAATATATATGTTTGTGACTCACAAAGCTATCTCTCATGAATACTAATATATTTCTGAGAGATAGAGTGGGAGTAGATTGAATCGTCACAAACATCTCTTATAGTTGAAATGTTACTTTGTGAAAGTAATAGAATTATAGAGTGGGAGTTGGTATTGAACTATTATCTATGAAGATAGTATGAGAGCATAGTTCAGTGGGAGTTTATCGCACATGTCTTATTGTTAAAATATTACTTTGTGAAAGTGATAGTATCATGACCTTGTTACATACGAGCCGAAGCATTACAATCCGAAAATTGTTGCTCATGAGTAGATTTACTTTAAGGCGCGAGTCTCCTCAAAAGTAAAAAGAGCTCAAGAGTACTCAAATGCATAAGATTTACATGAAGATGTTGATCAAGATAAATTGTGTTAGGAATTACCGCATTTCATTTTAATGATAAATTGCAAATTAAATTCGCTTTTCTAAAATGTGAATTTAGAGAAGGAAGCGTTTGAAACACAAAATCTTAGATGAAGATTTAAGAATCCTAACATACAATGCGTAGCTTTCTTAAGTGATCCCAGAGTGGTCTTAAGCAAGCATAAAAGGATTATACTTTTCGTTCATGTGATTATAGTGAATTGTTTCATTCACATGATTGAAGAATCATGATATACATGAAGTTAAGTGGGAGCTAGAATTGTTTTTCCGTGTCTTATATGTTGATAACATATTAATTATTGAGAATAATGTACCAATGCTCTCTTCTGGCAAGAGTGTTTGGGAGACTAGGAAAAGGTGCAATATACTTTAGATTACCGAATCTATGTGAGAGTATATTGGCATAGAGTTGAGAGTCTTATGAGGATAAGATCTTTCGTATCTGTTGTAACATCAACAAGGTTGAATGGCTTATTCATGATGATGAAAGTGGAATTACTATGATGGAATCATAGTCGTTCACTGAACCCATTAAGTTGTTGATTACATGAAATCGATTACTAATGTTTCCGCCATTAGAAAGATTATGTATGCCAACAGACGACGTCTTTGTGATGTACCATATGCTAGGTACATTATGAATCAATAATAAGTTAATTCATTAGATGGGCTTGTGAAAGCCTTAAAGTACAATTGATGACTTGTACACATGTTTGGATGATAAACTAAGTTGGTGTTGAAGAGTTGCACAAACTTTAGTTTCCAAACTTAAAAGGATTTGATGAAATCCTAAGCTAATGTTATTGACTAAGGAGTAAGAAACTAAGAAATGTGTTTTAGTTTCGCGCATTGCAAATTGTACAAAAGGAATCTAAGTAAGTTGTGATAAAATGGTCAACGTAGGGATTAAGGGTGAATCCCTCTACAAATGACTTTATCACAAGTTATGCGATAACAGTGGGAGCTTCTTTCAAGTTAAAGAGCTCAGGTCTAGTATAAAGTCTAGACATATACTTAGAGAAATTCATGTCATTAAGAGATGACATTGAATGGAAGAAAATAGCAATTTAAAAGGTTGGAATATATGGATATCAGGTATATCCACTTGCCAAGCTTGTATTGCATTTTAACTAGTGTTATAATACACTGAAGATTATAAAATATGAAATAGTAATAGTGTATTGACTGTTCATATGTGATAATCACATTTATCGTTTGAGTTTTATTAAACTCACCCGCTACCCCGCTACCTTGTCGTATCCAAATGGGTTGTAGAGACAAATTGAACCCCATTAAAGTGAACTGGATTGACATAGTATTCGCCCCTAGTTACTTATATGAGGTGACGTCTCCAAGTGACTAGAGTGTGATGCGATTGATGGCAAGTTCAAGTGCCATAGAGTCATATGGGATGACTAGTCGATCACATAGGCAGACTGTATGGGACAATCTGTCGGCGATGACCGCTTATAGAGTTCGGTAATTCATAAAGCCTGGTCGTGGCAAGAGCTACTATAGTATTCTTATGAGTCAATTCTTTTGACTAGAGACTATTCGCCCAAGTTGGCACAACTTCTGATTAGCTTTGATTTATACTCTACGATTTCGTAAATGAGGTCAAACTTGGTATATTTTGGGTTATGATGGACTGTGGCTGAACGAAGGGAATAGGGCGATAGGAATTGTCCACCCCTTGTCAGGGTTGTTTGAAATCTCAAGGCCACTCGAGGAGTAGTTAACCGGAAATGCGTGGCCACGCTCGGAAGGTATCTATGGTAGATAATTCCGGTCAGACAGTTAATCTCCAGATCGAGAAAACCACTCAAGATATGATCAAATGTAAGTACGACCTGCAAGACACCTTGCATTGAGTGGGAGATTGTAATAGGACAAGAGAATTGGTGACGCACACTTGTCGAGGACAAGTGGGAGATTGTTGGGAAATGTGTCCTCAACAATAGTGCGATCACAAGATTTAAATATCATTATTAAATCTCATATAAAGAATACGTAAGGGATGATTCAATTATATAGTCAACGGATCAACATTAATCGGTAACGATTGGCTTGCTAGAGTTTGACGTTATCGTCGTGGGGACGGTGGTGGTCGATTGATCCCTTAAGGTCACACCTAAAGGATGATGCCCTTATCTATAAAGTTAATTAATTGTATGTTGATACAAGTTGATTAATTCCTTAAAAATGAACAATTTTTTTTAATAAGAGGAAATATGTATCTTATGTTAATGTGATTAAATAAGATCACATTTAGTGGATTAATATGTTAATTCACTAAAATATGTTGAGGTTTTATAAATGTTTCGAGGTAGAGGTAATTAGTTATTTACATTTACAAGAGGTTGTAAATTTAACTAACTAGCTATTATGGGACCCATTATATGTTGATATAATGATAAAATATTACTCAATAAGTTGAGTGAATATATATTTATTAATTTGTGTCATAATTGTTGTATGATCAAATTAATATTTAATTATGTAAGATAATTAAATATAAGACTTATAAGCATTTGTGGGACAAATATTATAAGACAAAAATGGACCATAATAAGAGTAAAGGCACCGAATTTTTGGAGGTTATCGGACACTTGTCCTAAGTCTTCTATTTTGTCATAAAAGTATATGACACAAGCAACACTTGTAATGTTGCACCTACCAAAAATTACACTACCCATAAAGCATTTGCAAAAGGTTTTTGAGAAAAAAAAATTTGCTCTTTTTAAGAGCAAAGGGCCGGACCACATGAGGTGGTGAAGAGCTTTTGTGCTCATCTTTCCCTCTCTCATATTTCTCAAAAAACACAACATGCAAAACCTCCATTTTGTTCATAGTTTTCTCTCTATCAAAATATGAGTTTTGATTCAATTTGTTCATAAAGATTACTAATATTATTAGTGTAATATATGAGTATTAGTAATCAATTTTAAGGTAAACTACTAAACAAATATCTAGCAAATATTACTTAGTGGGGATAAGGGATAATCTTGGGTGCAATCAAGAGGAGTGACTTCTATACTTGAGGTCTTTGGAGGATCATTCTAATACTCATCATAGCTCAAGAACAAGTGAAGGTAGGAGACCTTACTTGTGCCCATAAACCGAAATTTACAATGTAAGAGACATTTTTTTCTTATAAATCTTTCATTTTGTTATGCATACACTAGATCTAAAGAACAAATAATTAACAAGTTAATTAGTTCACTATTAGAGGAGTCTAATAATAGGTATATGAACCCAACACTTACATTTTTTTTTGAGTCGGTGGCTATGTTCTTACATTTGTTTTGAGTCGGTGGCTATGTTCTTATATTTGTTTTGAGTCGTGGGTTATGTGCACACGTATGTTTTGGGTCTAAAAGCATTCTTTATGGATGTGACGGTCTTGATACGTAAGTTACCAGCTACTATGATGAGGAGAATGTCGGTGTATGAAGGATATGTGTTGGGTAGAGAGGACATGAGTATACGGGATTGTGATGGATAGTGGAAAGAATAAGTGAAGTTGACGAGTTGTTGAGATGAGGAGCACATTTTGTGAGCTATGGTGAGTGAATTAGTCGTCGAATTAAGTGGTCTAGTGATAATTGTATATGGTCAAGTGTAGATAGAGCGGTAATGTAAATTCGAGGAATGTTAGAAACAAAAGTTGAAATAAGGGATGTGAAAATCATGGTAGCTTAGGATATATAGTGATTTCTGGAGAAAGATGATTATGACGATGTTAGGTAAGGAGATGAAAATGGTGTCTAGAGAGGTTAGATCGAGGGATGCCGCAATAAGGATTTGTAGATAGTAGTTGTTATGGAGATTTATATTACTAGAAGGTGAGCCTAGTATATAATCATTTGGGAGGTCACGGGATGAAGTGAAGCTTGGTTATCTAGGACTATTAGAAGAAGATGTAATGGATTAAGGAGAAATCATTGAGTGGGTGGATCTATCGGTGGAGTGTATGAGTGAAAAGTGTGATGAGAAGGATTGTTGATAAGAAATGAATGAGAAATAATGACATAGGCTAATAGAATTTGATTTTGGAAGTAATGGAATGAGAAGGATGATGGTAAGTTGATTGAACGTTAACAAGGATTAGGAGATATGAAAGTCAGGCAACATGGACTGGTGTGATGTTACCATGAGGGCATGAGTTAGAGGAGTATGTATATAAATTATAGGACGACTTGCCAGACCTGAGTTTGAGGATTTAAAGGAGTGGGAATTTGGTAGAGTGTTTGTACGGTAGGAGGCTATGGTGGTGAGGTAGATGATTATATAATCAAGGATAAAGGCTGGATGGTTGTTCAGGTAAATTTTGTTGATGGACTTAATGTTCGTTATCTGGGTGATAACCAGGAGAGGAAATGAATTGTTATATTTAGAGGTGATGGTAAGAGAGTAGTCACATGAAAGATGGTGATGTCGTAGTATTGTCACTAGTGGTTAAAAATGATGTTAAATAGGGAAGTTAGCTGTTCTAAAGAGATTGATTTTGTGGAGACTGATTGGTATATATGGTTGTTAGGGAGTATAAGATGTGGATATAAGAGGTGGTAACTTACGTAATCAGGCTTGGATAGTTAGATTTAATTGTGGGTCTATGATGTGTGTAAGTGATTGTGTGAGGTTCTGACGTCATGAGTAGTAGTATGGTATGGCGTTCATAAAGTTGTTATCTAATTATTCTGTGTAATACATTGTGTTTTGGTGATTTAATAAGGCGGTATTAAGAAAGTTTTATTTTATCAAGGAAGTTGTACAGGGTCAGTGTTATGAGATTGTAAAAGTTGCGATGACTATCAATGTGGTTGGTATGCACCGGGCACGGTAATTCGTGTTGTGATACGAGTATTTTCGTGTTGTCATAGATTGTTGTTTGTTTACTGCTATTTCCTGTCAGTGTCGGTCGAGGCATATAGACCGTTGTTTTGTTTCCCGATGTTTCTTACTAGTGTCGGCTTGGGAGTGAGAATAGAGTATGATATGAAAGAGAGTTAAGTATGGTTCTGTTATTGTCATGGTATAGTAATATTCTATTAATGGGACACAGTTGTGAGACGTTGTTAGAGTACTTTTAATCTTGTTATAGATAAGGCGTTGGTGGACATAGTTGTGGAAAGAGAATTATGGAACATGTGTGGTATCGAACTGGAACTACAGGTGGTTTATAACCTCTTTTATTGGGACCTAGTATTATGTTGAGTTATGGAGGAGTTTTACGGCAATAAACAGGAGAACTTGAGGATCTAGCGTGAGTGTGTGTATCAATTGAGAATCGCGAGTTATCATTGTGGGAATAAGTGCATGTATAAAGAAGTATGTCATTTGACGGTAATGTTGAAAAGATTGAGTAGTGGTTATACTGAGGATTTTATGATAAAGGTTAGATGGAGTGCAGAATAATTGGAGGTGCGAGAACTGTTAGAAAAACAGAGCCCTGGATATAGGAATGGTTGTAGGTGTTGAGGTTATAGTGGGTTATTGTTGACATGCGGTAGTAATGTGGATTATTGGAGGTATAGCAAAGGACCTAGTATTAGTGAGTTACGAGGACGTAACATTTATCTTAAGAGGAGTAGGATGCGACAAGAGAGTTTGATGGTCATACAGGTTGCAGCTGGAAGTTTGAGTGTGTGTGTAGAATAAGGATGGATTTGTGTGATGGTCTATTTCGTTACAGGTAATGGGAGTGCTTGTAGTAGTATGATGTTAGGAGGTTGAGTAAACTTCGATAGTGTTAACGGATTGGGTGATGATGTTTATGTGTGTGAGTATACTTCGAGGACGAAGTTCGTTTTAAGGGTGGTAGAATGTAACACTTTGTTTTGGTGGTTGATCTTGTTTGGTTGTTTACCTTGGTACTGAGTTCACTAGTGAGCGTTATGGATGTAAGACAGAGTCGGCAACACTTATGATATAGGTATTCGATGGTATTATGAAGTTAGGTGAGTTATTCTATGGTTGATGTTGTGTTCTGAGTTGCGTGGTTTAGATAGGCGTTGTTAAGCGAGTGAGCATCGAGAATGTAGGATGAGAGTTGAGTGATGTTGGTTGGCAGAGTGGCATGTGTGTATGCTTTGTTTTGTGTATGGTATGAACTTCGGGGACGAAGTTCTTTTTAAGGAGGGAAGATTGTAACACTACGGTTTTCCTAGGCTGGTACTCGGCCGAGTATGGCCTACTCGGTCGAGTAAGGGGTGTCGTGTTTCCTGGAAAGTTTACTGCCCAGGAATACTCGGCCGAGTATGTAGAATACTCGACCGAGTAAAGGGTGCTCGGCCGAGTATACTCTATACTCGACCGAGTATCCGGTCTGACGGAGATTATTTCCGCGGTTTGATTAGAGACGGTTGGAGTTATAAATTAAGATTCACTGTTTCACTTGTTGCGTTTGACAAAACTTAAAATATTCTATGTAACTCTAATCTTCTCTAATCTCTCCCAAGAGCGTTGATGGTTCGTGAGTCCTTGTTCGTTGCTCTCTTGCGTCGATTTCATTGGTAAGTCTCATGCTTTGTAATCAGTTAATAGGTTGTCTGTTAGGGTTTTGCCTAATTATTGTTTTGGGTTAATTTGGGGGTTTAGGGTTTGGTCATCATATATGTGTTTATTATTGATTATCATTGTTGTAGGTGATGATGTGGTATTTTTTATGCATTTGTATGATTGATTGCAGCGTAGCGGATTGCGAAAAGGTAGAGTTTCCCTACTCGGTTTACTGTTTAATTGATTTAAGATTATGTGGTAATTGTTGTATGCCGATATTGTGATTATCTGATCATTGTTGGTGTGTGGAGTTGGTGTGGTTGTTGATGATGTTCGCGAGGTGCGTCCTCGGCTAAGTGGAGTCACTTGCGGGAGTGGCCTCACGCCCTAGTTTCGCCCTATGTGGAACCCGCCACAGGAGGGGATGTGCACATTAATGGACAGGGTTATCGCTCCTTGATGAGCGGGGCTTAGGTGGGGATTGGCTGCGGTCCCCCACTGGTGGCTAGGATTACCTGTTGCGATGGGTAATCTGGCAGGGCTACACACTTCAGTGTGTAGTCGGTTACTGTATGAGAACGGGAGACCGGAGGTGGATGTTGATCAGCTGATTGCCTTTTGTACTTGCCTTACTTTGATTATTCAGTAACTGACCCCGTTGTTGTTTTATAAAATCTGTGGTGATCTATTCGGGGATGGTGAGCAGATTATGACAGGTGATGCAGTTCTTTAACTATGGGGCAGTCATGGGGAGTCATCACTCGAGTCTAGCTTCCGCCGTCAAGAGACTTAGTTTTCATTTATAGTTGTTAGACTTTCACTGTTGTACTCTGGCTTTTGGTTTTGGAGAACATGTAAACTTTATTCATTATACTTTAATAATTGTGTTTGGATTGTTAACTTTGATATACTAACCTCGGGCAACCGAGATGGTAACAGTCTCTCATGCTAGGGTGGTCCTTGGCAAGGCACCTTGGTATGTGGGGGTGTTACAGCAGCATCTGCCGCATCCTCTGGAAGAGGCGCATCACTTCATGCGTCTGTTCTCGAGCTGGGTTCTGGCTGTGAAGTCAGAATCGCAACACTATTATCGTTCGTTGGTAGATTTAAGATGGATTATCGATATTAGACTCGAATTGAAGTGTTTTAACCGATCATATGTATCTGGGCAAGTCATAAAACGAATTAAGACGAGAAAATACAGCGGTTTACATGATTATGATTATACGATGAACTCGTGTCGGAAATACAAAAAGACGAAACTTCAGGTTAGATTAAGACGAAACTGGACAAATAAGATTCGGAAGAAAACTTATGTATCAAATTGGGACTCCAGCACCTCGACATGAACAAGTCGAAACCCCGAAGAATCGATTTGAATTAAAACGGCGAAAACCCGCAAGTATTGAATTACTCGGGATAAAGGACGAATTAAGCATTGTAATTAAAAGGGAGTTGTTTAAATATGATTTATATACTGAAATAACAAAGAGAACGAAGGAAAATGAAAGAATAGGAAAAGGAGGAAATTTGCAGGAAGTCGAGGAAGAAGAAGAAGAGCATGAGCAGCAGGCAGCCTCTGGAAGAGGCGCACCAAGGCTGCAATCCTTCCTGAAGGCGCAGCTGCTGCTGCGTTTCTTCTCGACGTCTGACCTCTGCTGTTTCGTAAAAACGGCTTTAAAAGATGGATTTTAAATCGGTTTTCGAACGTGCTTTTGATATAGATTTACATTAATTGATATAAAATAAAAGTACAATAATAAAATAAGATTTACACCCTCAGACTTACATGTTTGACGAAATGAGATTGACTAAAGTTATCGTTTAGTGATTGCTCGACTCGAATATGCGTGGAAAGTGCCCTCGTTAGAAGATTTAGTAGATTGATTTGGTTGATTAAAGGTGGAGTTGGTCAAGTTGGTCGGTCTATGCAACGTGACTGGGACTCAGAATGATCTGAGCTTACGTGGTCGATTGATCAAGCACATAGGCGTCGAAAGGCAATAGCGTAGTCTAGAATGCAAAGAGAGAGAAAAAAAGGGCGGAACACTCGCGTGCCAAATATGGAGGCCGAAGGCCTTTTTTTATACTAAACATATGGAAGAGTTTTGGAATGACATGGATTTAGAAACAAATCTCGAAAATATTCTGGAAAATGCGAAAAGAGGACCGGAGAAGAGGCGCAGCAACTACTGCGTTTCTTCGAAGAGGCGTAGCATTTGCTGCGTCTTTTCTCCAGCGGTTTCCTCCTTGGCAAGAAATATTTCCGTGTTTTATTATAGAATTTCGGTAGATTTACACTTCCTTATTCCATAAAACACAATATTACGGTAGAAATTTACTTAAAATATTAATTTTAATTAGGAATAAATATCTAGAGATATCTAGAACATTCCGGAATATTCCGACTCGTCATTTAAACGGTTTTTAGAAAATGAAGCGGTTTTTGACCCGGACTCTAAATGAACTATAATTACTGTCAAAACGACCGTATCGGTGCGTAGACGATGACCTAGGGGTTGAGTTGAGTGTTTGAGCTATCACTTGACGATGAACTTACAAACTATCATAAATCGTTCCGCGTATCAAACATGCAGCCCAATCATCAATGGGTGGTTGGCGGGAGGTGTAGAAATGACGTATCTACAAACTTTAATAACTGTAACTTTAATAGACAAAAGTGTAACTTTAATAGAGAAAAATATAACTTTAATAGAGATAAGTGTAACTTTAATAGAGAAAAATACAAATTTAATAGAGAAAACTGTAACTTTAATACGTGTAACTTTGTGGACACGAGCCACGGGGGCGCTTGGGAAACAAGCGTTTGCATTTGTGGAGTCGCCACCAATTTATTGTGGAAAATTGGAAACCGTTCGAATACCTCGTGCCATGTCAAGACACAAAGTAGTGACATGAACACCAAGAACTCGTTACCCTTAGCATTCTATGTCTAGAATGACTCTCGTGGATGCCAATGAACACGGATGTTCACAGAGATCTGGAGTAAGGGGTGAGGGTAGATATTAGGAAGCTCTTTTGATCGAACACCTAATCCCGCCCGCCTCGATAGCGGCCTCTACTAATGATTAGGGAAAATCGTCTATACTCGATATATCGTCGATTATATGCATGCAATGCAACATCCAACGTTTTAATCCTAACATGTGAAGAATCGGACTAAGTCGGTGAACAATTAATTTAACATACAGTAAATGTCAAAGTAGGGATTTAGATTCAATTACATGTGAAGGCATACAAACAATGCGATAAAAGAAATACAATGATAAATACAATAAATAGAATTACAATAATTACAACGGATTATGATTTATCTCGAAAATACCTTTAAAACGAATAATTTTGGAAAGAAAGAATAAATGAATAAACGAACAGATTATTAATGATAATACGAATAACAATTAATTAAATACGTAAACTAATTAAACTAGGTCAAGGCATAACGGAAGTTCAGGGACAAAAATCAACCTGGAACAGGCGCAGCAGAACTGCGCCCTCTGGAAGAGGTGCAGCAGTTGCTGCGTCTGTTCCAAGGCTGAGTTCTGGCTGTGAAGCCGGAACTGCAAATCGTTAATATTCGTGGGTGAAATTAATGGTTGATTAAGATATTCGACTCGGATGAAAGTGATTTAATACATTATTTACATGTGAATGAGTCATAAAAACGGTAAAACATGGATAAAACCGATTAATATGAATTGATTATATGAATGAAAGATTGATTAGCAAATTAATGAACTAAATAGGTTAAATATGACGAATTAATGAAGAACTAATGACGGATATGACAATAGACAGATGGAAGTATATCAAAGGTCGAATTCCAAAAACTCGATATGAATGAATAGAATTTCTACAACCCGAATTAATTTTAATGACGAAAACCCGCAAATATTGGATTATAAGGGATTTAAAGTCGGGAATTAATGATAAATTATATGAAAACAATGATTAATAATATGTAGAAGTTATTATACTTAAAATTATCGTGTTAAATAAACAATGAACAATTGATAACGAAACAAAACGATCGAATTATCAAAAGACGAAGGAAGAAGAAAGGAAGCAGGAACTGCGGCAGCCTCATGAAGAGGCGTAACAGGTGCTGCGTCCCTTCGAAGAGGCGCAACAGTTGCTGCGTCCTTTCTCGACGGTCATCTTCTGGTAATTCGTAAAAAGGGGTTTTAAACATGGTTTTACAGATCGATTTTAGAAGTACTTTCGACATAAATCTTACATGATGATTACAAAAAGTAAATAACAATAAATAAAGAAGGATTTACTCCCTCAGACTTACATGTTTGACGAAACGAGATGAACTAAGTTTATGTTTTAGTGATGCTCGACTCGAATGTAACGAAAGTGCCCTCGTAAGAGGAAAGCGAATAGATTGATTAAGGTTGATTATGGTGGAGTTGGTCAAATTGGTCGGTCATGCAAAACGAGGCTGGTACTCAGAAGGATCCGAGCTTACGTGTTCGAAAGTTCAAGCACGTAGACGCCAAAAAGTAAGAACGTGGTCTTAGAATGCAAAGGGAGAAGAGAAGGGCGGACAATCGCGTGAGAAATATGAGGAGCGAAGGCTCCTATTTATACTAATCACGTGAAGGAATTAGAGTTCTCGGAGAAACTTTGGAAGTGAATCTCGAAAAGATACGAAAAATACGCAGAAAAGGACTTGGGAAGAGGCGCAACATGCACTGCGTCCCTTGGAAGAGGCGCAACACCTGTTGCGTCTGTTCCCAAGTGGTTTCCTCCTGCGGAAGAAAGATTTCCGTGTTTAATTTATGGAATAACGGATTAATCTTATTTTCCTTAATATTTTGTGTGAATATTACGGGAAATTCTTTACCAAAGATTAAAAGATTGTGATATATGGAATAGAAATATCCGGAACATTCCAGAACATTCTGACTCGGGATTTAGCGGTTATCAGAAAATGAAGACGGTTTTAGGCCTGGACTCCAAATGTACTCTAATTACTTTCAAAACGACCGTATCGGCGCGTAGATGACAATTAAGAGGTAGAGATAAATGTTTGAGCAATCACTTGACAATAAACTTACGGACTGTCACAAATCGTTCCGCGTACCAAACATGCGGCCCAATCATCACCGGGTGGTTTTCGGGAGGTGCAGAAATGAGGTATCTACAGAGCCCCCACTTTGACTAAGGCTTGGACAAGGCAAAAGTCAAAGTATAGCCATCAGGTCAATCGAAGATTACAACCTGACGACTATGGCGACGCGAGGCGGCTCAAGGGGTCTGAACCAAGGACATGTCGTCGGGAACATTTTAGAGTCTGTCGACTATCGGGGAGGGTCGTTTAAAGTCCATTAGACTACGTAAGGAGGCTCGCCAGCCATAAGAGGAGACCATACCTGAGACTTCTTTCTCGAGATGCTTCCGGAGGTGCATAGGAGCTAAGGTGTAAGCGTAGGAGCTAAGGTAAGCGTAGGAGCTAAGGGTAAGCATAGGAGCTAAGGGTAAGACCTAAAAGATATATAGAGGTTGTGCTAGGGCGTGGGACCCTAAAGGAAAGCATCGATGGGAAGGAGGCCAAATATAATTTCAACCTAAGAGGGGTAACTAAGGCTCGAGTGTAAGAACTCTGCCGGTCTGGGAACTTCTGGAGAACGACACCTTTATCGCACTCCGTGGGGAAACAAGAAATATCGTGAGTAGCAGGACACAGGCGGGAACTACTGGGAGAAATCTGCTTGGGTCGTCTTCAAACAAACTTCAGAAGAACTTGAGAAGGACGATTGTATGTCGTGAACTCTCGTTGGGGAAACCCTATCGGGAACCTATCTCCATGTCTCGAGAGGGATTGTCTATCCGCTTACTCTCGCTGGGGGAATATAATGAAGGCGTGTCGAAACACCTGTCAGAGAATACTTGCTCGTTGTGACAAGCAAGGTCTTGGAAGCAATAAATAATGTACGATAGTCTGCAGTTGGCTTAGAAATGCGGGTCTGAGCGAAGAATAATCGTCAAACAGACCAAAAAAGATAAACTGGCATCGGGGAAGAGGCGCACCAAAGATGGGTCCACAGATAACGAACTCATAACGAATTTTTGAAAATTCGTATGAAGAGAAGTTGAGGAAGAGGCGCAATAAGGGCTGCGTCTCTTGGAAGAGGCGCAGCACCTGCTGCGTCTATTCCTGGGGGTGTCTTTCCTGCGTAAAAACGCGATGAAACAGGGGTTTCATTTCATTATTTTGAAACACAAATTATCAATTTCTCTCTCAAATCTCAACCATTTCCGCCAAAATTTGATCCAAAAGCTTGCATTTGCCATGACCAATCGAGGTATGTATATCATTCTTGCATTAATCTTCTATAATGGACGAATTGGATTGACAAAATTCAGGGTTTTCAACCCTAAAATGTCGAAAATTTGGGGCTTTTCCCCCAAATGATCTCTCCTTGTAAAATTGACCTTGTAAATGGCTAATTGGCAATATCAGGATCATAACCATGTATTTGTTTCGAATTTTCGTTGAGTTTTTGGCATTTGAGTGAAATTGTGACGGTTTCACAGCTAAACCGTAAATTGCTTTGAACATAGCCTTAGGAATGCCCGTTTGCGATGAAACTTGATATTTGGAATCCTTGGACGATGGGTAAACTTCCTACCATCTCGGAATTTTGGTTTGTGACGGCTTTTTCAGGGCACTTTTCTAGGGCATAATCACCGTTATAACGAAATGCTGTCGAAATTTCGACTCGAACCCATGACTAGGCTTCAACTTAGGCATGACTTAACCCAAATTACCACATGAGTGATCGGGTTTGTGGGAATACGGCCAAAGATGGCGAGAAAAAAGCGACTTCGGGGCTTCTAAAACTCGAAAATCCCCTAATCAAGGTTCGTCGTCACTTGACGCGGCCTAAAACTACTTTAACGTTGCAGGTGACGAGGCTTCTACTTCTGGGAGAGCTCCCATGGACATAGACACAGCCGTTGACGCTTCTCGTGCTCTCGAGAAGGCAGTTGCTGAGGACGAGGTCCGGGAGGAGGAGGCTGCTGAGGAGGAGGAGGCCCCGAGACGGGCCAACGTTAGGCGAGGTGGTCGTCAGCTGAGGGGAGCACCTACGTGGGCTGAGACCTGGGACAGCAGGCACTTGCTTTGGGCTGCGGAAAGTCACCTGTCCTATAGGACGGTGAAGAGCTTGGTAATCTTGGATTCATTACTCATCATTCATCGTCTTTCATTTCATTCATTCATATCTTTTCCAATTTCATTCAAACTAAAGATAGCTTTTGTTTCAAGTCATAAAAGTAGGCCGGGAACATCAGATCGTTCTCGGGCTACACGACGGCGATGACGTGCTACGAGAGGCTGTCGGCGGAGGAGCGAGCCATGATCGACCGGAGAGCATTTGGCGCCCTGGTGCAGGCTTGGAGGGATATCGCGAAGAGGAAGCTGCAAGATAACCTTAGCCTGGTCCACGCTTTCTCGGACCGATTCTGGGACACGACTTCCACTTTTCACATGCCTTTTGGTGAGGTGGGAGTCACGTTGGAGGACTACGGCATGATTTCTGGTCTGCCGTGTGGGACCGAGGCGGTGGAGTGGCCGGAGACTGCCATGAGGGTAGACTCGGCCGAGGGTAGGAAGTTGATTGGCTGGAACTTGGCGCCGAAGGCTCCTGCAGTGCCTGGTTTGGTGCCTAGTTCTTACGTCTGAGACTACTTTGCGGGGAAGACCCCGACGCGGGTGGTGATTGACGGGAGAGAGACGGCTCCTCCTCCCTGTACAGCTGAGCAGAGGGCCCGCTTGTGGCTTTGGTGGTTTATGTCTTCGATCTACCTCGGAGACAAGGGAGAGAGGCTCTCGACGAAGCTTCTTCCCTTCCTTTCTGACCTGAGCTCCCTAGGACGTTGGGACTGGGTCACTGCTGGTTTTGCGGTCCTCATCCACTTCATGAGGGCCATGGTTTGTCTGGAGTTGATGGAGAAGGGGACTTCTCCTGGTGCTGTCGGCCCTGGACTACTGTTGGAGGTATGAACCTTCATTTAGACTAAACTCACTTCTTTTCCTTATGGAATTACGAAAGATCGTTATTGACTATCTTCCTTCACAAGCGTGGGTGTACTCCTACTTTCCGAGCCTCTCGCCCAAGAGGACGGAGCCGCTGGAGAAGGCCTATCCCGTTGTGAGGGATTGGGTGATGTGTCGCACGAGGAGCAAGCGTTCCTCTCATGGTGTCTACCGGCGGGACGTGAACGCTCTTCAGCTGGACAGCGTGAGCATCTCACTTATATTCGTTTTGCTTCTTTATTACTTTTTTTATCGATCATAAGAATGATTTCTTGCTTGTCTTTTCCCAGTGGGTGCCCAGGCCTTGGGTGGAGTATGCTGACGCTCCTTCTTTCGTGGTTGAGGTCCTTCGACCCAGGAGCTCGAGCCGATTGCTGTTGAGGACGTCGATGGGTCCTGTGTGGTATTTGGGCGAGCGCTTGGCTCGTCAGTGCTCTCGGGATGTCTTGACGGTTCCCATCGATCCTCCTAGGACGATGTTCAGGGAGCCTTCTGAGGCTGAGATGGAGGCTGACTTGGCAGGCTTCGGTGGCGACGCCCTCCTTCTTCCTGGTGAGGACTACTCGGCGTTTCTCCACGGGAGGTTGGCGTACTGGCCGGTTGTGGTGAGAATTTACTCTCCTTATGACCATTTCGAAAGTATGATGAATGATCATCGATTTAATGGCAACCCTTTGTCTTTGCAGGAGGTTGAGGCGGCGGGCATCGAGCCCCCAGAGTACCCCGAGACCCTCGAGTACACTGACGCGACCGAGAGGACGACGATCTCCGAGCTGCGAAACTTTGACATGGCTGTGACGGATGCTGGCTTGGACGATTGGCAGCATCTGATTCGGAGGGTGAGCCTCTAATTTCTATGATTTTTGTGTAAGAACACATTTGATTGAACTTATCCAATTATTGAGAACTTCTTATTTGAAAATGCAGGTTGCGCCGTCTCGGTTTGTGGCGTTATGGAGGGTAGCTAACCGGCTGCGAGCTACTGCCGTCGAGGCACTTGTCGGCGGTCGAGGTCGTCAGGTATGAACCTTTCGTCTATTTCATTTTTTGAATTTTCTAATTTCCTATGATTGCTTGAAATGATTGACATGAGCCAATTTGTTGTTCGCAGAGGGAGCGCGAGCTGGAGCGAGATTTGGCCCAGTCTCGGGAGGAGACAGCTCGTTTGCTGAGGGAGCTCAAGGTCCGCGTTGCCGAGGTTGCTGCTCTCGAGGCGAGAGTTACGGAGTTAGGCGGCGACCGGCAGTAGTTTTTGTTGTTGTTTGTCTGTTTTTGGCTGTATCTTGCACATTTGTACATTTTAGGACCTACATTTTGGACATTTTGGATTTTGCTTGGGGCTCGAGCCCCCTGTTTGTTGTACATATCCCTCTTTTGGTTGTATATACGACGGCCTGAGTGCCTTTGCTGCTGGGTTGCGTTGTTTGTTCCTGCAGGTTAGCTTTGAACAGGTTTGGTAGATGACGGTTTACGCCGTCATGCTGCCGAAATTTACATAGAAATCACATAGAACATGTATGCATACATATGGCCTAAATGAGCACAAAACAAAGACTTGAAAATGCAAAAAAGCAAAAATTTGGTCGGAAATGACCAGACGGTAGGGAGGGTTACCCCCTAAAAAAAGAAAAAAAAAAAAAACATATAAGTTTGAAATGGAGAGTGAAATGATTCCCTGAAAAGAAAAAGTAAAAAAGAAATGTATAAGTTTAAAAAAAGATATAATGAAATTAAATACAAAATGTATAGGTTTTAAAAAAGATAAATTGAATTAAATTTGTGAAATGATTCCCCAAAAAAACGAAAATTAAAAAGAAATGTACAAGTGTGCTAAAATGACGAAAATGTCGATATTGTCTCGAGATGCGCAACTGCGAAATTAGGAAACACGAAATATGGCAACTTTGACGTATTTACCAAAATAATAACCCGTATGAATAGGAAATTATTCGTTAAGGAATTTAGGAAAGATCCAACGCGGAAAATCACAGAAACGTTCTTTGAGGAAGAGGCGCGGCAGAGTGCGTCTCTTTGAAGAGGCGCAAAGCAGCGAGTCTTTGCGCCTGTTCCCCGGTGTATCCGTCCTGGCGGATTTTAGGAAACAGATTTTAGTATAAATAGAAACGTCGATAGAGGTTTTATTCACATAATTCTTCCGTCTCTTCCTTCGTCTTATCACATAAAACTCTCAAAATAATCATTCAGCATGAATACTTTAGAGATTCGTCTAAAAGAGTGGACCAATGAGTTTTCCAACGTGGAGAAGTATGACATGGGTGCCTATAATCTTGGATCGTTGTTGAGTTTGAAGCTTATCAAGGTAGTCAAACCATTCCTAGATGCTTGTCTTGATTATTGGGACCCGAATTATCACGTTTTTGCTTTCCCCGGAGGTGACATTTGCCCATTTCCTGAAGAAATTGCTGCGATCGGTGGGTGGGACCCAGAACACTTGCCTGCTATTCCTTCTACTTCACAAGGGTATAAGAACAAGTTTAGAGACTTGCTTGGGTTGACAAGAATTGAGGTAGACCGTCTAGTGACCTCGAAAGGAGTGCGAATGTTGGACTTTATTGACCGATTCATTAACAGGGCCGACCCCACCATCTCTTATGTTGCTAGGCAAAGGGCATTTAGATTTTGCTTGTTACATGTATATGTCCTTCAAGGGCATGTTGATGAGGATTTGAGAGGTGATCCCCATTTCCTGGGCCTAGTTGAGCAAATGGAACTGCGCAGAAGCCCAGCTTGTTTATGTTTTGGAGAGATCCTATTGGGCTTGGATAACAGGAAAGCCAATCATGACCTACCTTATTTGGGAAGTCCCATTATCTTGCAGGTAAAAGTATAAAGAAGTTCTTCTCTTCTTTTCTTCCTTTTTGTTTTCTTCTTTTTTTTTTGTTTTTTTTACACCTGTTTTTTTTGGTAGGTTTGGCTTTTGGAGCGTCTTCGATTTATCGAGCCCCCAGTTAATGTTCCTGCCTATCATGCTCGCTCAATTGTTATGAGGACTAGGCTCTACATGGTGGACTTCACTCGAGTCTGCAATTATTGGGAAAACAAATTGAAGAGTGATGACGGTCCCTTGATTAGATGGACCGTATCATGGTGGCATCTCAAATCTGTCACTGGAGTGTCTTCCTTGGATCCTACCTGATCTGTGCGCATTCCTGGCTTGGAATTCATGGTATGCATCTTCCCGGAGAGGCGATGAGACGAGGTTGGATCTGAAGGCAGACAATCCCGAAGCTTGACACTGTCCCCAGCATCGCCGTGGCGCTTACTACTGAGAGTCGAAGGGAGTGGGCCATTAAATGGGCTCAAAGAAACGTATGGTTCTTGAACTCTTCTGTTAGTGCCTTATGGGTGTCGGATTCCTATCTGCGGTGGAGGAAAGCTACTACTCCGGAGGAGCGTGAGAGATTGAGGAAGCGCGAGCCCGTTGACTACAAGGTGCGCGAGGTGGAAAAGGAGAAAGAGAAGCATCTGACCGAGGGAGAGGAAGAAGTCGGGTTTCGAGTTGTTCATCCTTCGAAGAAACCGAAGACCTCTCCTGCCGTGGACAAAGTGATCGGCAAGAATGGGAAGGTTAGACCACGAGAAAGACCGTCGGTGATTAGGTCCGAAGTGGCGCAAGAGCGTCCGGCTCGAGGTCGTGACAAGATATATGACAAAAATGACAAGGGTAAAGGGAAAATGGAGGAATAACCCAAGTCTTTATTATTATTTATTATTATTATTGTAATAAGAAGGTGGGGTTTTTAGAATCCTAGCCTATTTTATTTTTTTGTTTATCTTTAGTCTTTTTATTATGTAGCGTACTATTATTATTATTAGAAAATGGATGAAATAAAGGAGGTTAATTGGTTATGAAACCGTTGTGATTTTCTATTGATTATTCTTGTCGAATTCCAAATGCAACTGCAAATGTCCTTCTATTTACATTTTGAAATTAATGGGTTGTATCCAGCGAAGGATTGCCTACGTATTCATTAAAAAAATGAAATCAAACCCTTGCGCGTAGTTCGAGTAAATGTAGAAGAATAATTGTTCTAAGCAAGAGCTTGTAATGAACTTAGAAAATAAGCATGAGCTTTTTACTTACTCTTAAGTTGCAATTTAGTTATTTGATGATATGAGGATGACAGATTGTCAAAATGCAAGAGCATGGTGACATTAGCTTATTTCAGCTTTGGCCAGGGGCCGTTTATTTAGTGACACATGAGGTTACGCGAGGCGCGTTTTTGTTCCTATTATAGGCATAATACCGCTTTAGTTGGTCAAGATTCGTTGGGTTGGAAAATTCATTCCCATCTAGGTCTGTGATTCTAACCGCACCCCCTGGAAGTATGGACTTGACTAGAAATGGCCCGGCCCAATTAGGTTTGAATTTTCCTCGTGGATCGACAGGTAAAAGAGCTCTAATCGACTTGAGTACTAAGTCTCCTTCCTTGATGTTCCTTGGCTTGACCCTTTTGTTGAAGGCTCATTTGATACGTCCTTGATATGTTTGGACATTATGTAATGCGCGTAGCCTACGTTCATCCAGGAGGATGAGTTCTTCATTTCTATCCCTCTTCCAATCGGCTTCCGGGATTTGACTTTCGAGTAAGATACGCAATGATGGTATTTCTATCTCGACTGGCTGTACAGCTTCTATGCCGTAGGTCAAATAGAAAGGGGTGGCCCCAGTGGGCGTCCTAACAGATGTACGATATCCCTACAAAGCGAAGGGTATCTTGCTTGGCCAATCTCGATAGTTGTCAATCATTTTCTTGAGAATAGTGACAACGTTCTTGTTTGCCGCCTCTACCGCGCCATTAGTCTGTGGTCTATATGGCGAAGAGTGGTGGTGCCTAATTTTGTACTTGGCTAGCAATTGCTCAGTCTCAGCTTGAAATTGTGATCCATTATCACTAATGATCTCATGTGGGCAACCGTATCGACAGATGATGTTGTTTTGTATGAACTTTGCTACATTTTTAGCCGTGAGACTAGTGTAGGAAGCCGCTTCAACCCATTCGGTGAAATAGTCAATGGCCACTAGGATGAAACAGTGACCTCCTGTTCCGGCTGGAGTTATCTTCCCGATTATATCAATTCCCCAGGCAGAAAATGGCCAAGGAGATGTCATCGTATAAAGCAATGAAGGAGGGACATGCTGTACATTCCCGAAGATTTGGCAGTTGTGGCAATGTCTTACGTATTTGATGCAATCGGATTCCATTGTAGTCCAATAATACCCCAAACGTGTGCTTTTCTTTGCCATTATGGGCCCACTCATGAACTTCTTCCATCACTTTTCGTGCCTGTGAATGATCAAGGCAACGCGGGATTACACCAAGAGATGTTCTTTTGTATAACTCTCCTTGCATAAGAACATATTAGGAAGCTAGTAGGCATTAGCACGTTGTCCCCTTTTGTCCATATCCGGTGGATAGGTACCGTTGATCTTGAAAATTAGGATTACTTGGAACCAAGGTTCCTCTGTGACTTCCTCTTCATCGATGATTTGGTGGACATAAGCTGGCTCTGATCGTCGTTCGATACATAAAGGCATTTCCACCATGTCATCTGGCATATTAATCAAAGATGCAAGTTTTGCAAGAGCATCAGCAAATTGATTTTCACGTGATCAAAGAATTGGGCAACTTGGTCTATTCTGGCTTGATAAGGTGCTAAGCTTTCGCTTTGGATTTTCCAAGATCCCGTAACTTGATTGATGATCAGGGACGAATCCCCATGCACTCGGAGGTTTTTAATGCCTAAGCCCACTGCCGCTTGTAGTCCAATGAGACAAGCTTCGTATTCTGCAGCATTGTTTATCACCTCGAAGTCGAGTTTGACAGAGATCGGTGTATGCTCGCCTTCAGGAGAAATGAGCAACACTCCTATTCCAAACCCTCTTAAGTTTGATGCTCCATCGAAGTAAAGGTCCCAGGAGTCTACATCGGTTTGGAGTATATCCTCGTCTGGAAATGACCAAGTATCTATTGTTTGTGTATCATTGATGGGATTTTCTGCAACGAATTCGGCAACGGCGCGCCCTTTTATGACTTTCAGAGGCACGTATTTGAGATCGAACTCTGAGAGCATCAAGGTCCATCTTGCTAGGCGTCCGTTGAGGACAGGTTTCTCGAAGAGGTATTTGACAGGATCCATTTTGGAGTATATTTTTACGGAGTAGCTAAGCATGTAATGACGTAGCTTCTTCGTTGCCCACACAAGAGCAAGGCATGTCTTTTCGAGTTGTGAATATTTGCACTCGTACTCCAAGAACTTCTTACTAAGGTAGTAGATAGCCCTTTCTTCCTTTCCTACGGTTTGAGCTAGCATGGCGCCCATGGCTGTTTCGGTTACTGTGAGATATAAACCAAGAGGTTCAACTCGTTGAGGTGGCATGAGCACTGGTGGTTTAGCTAATATCTCCTTGATTCGGTCGAATGCCTTTTGACAGTCATCATCCCACATGGTGTGATCTGTTTTCTTGAGCTTTTTGAAGACAGGTTCACAGATTATGGTGAGTTTTGATATGAATCGACTTATATATTGCACTTTTCCCAGGAATCCTCTGACTTCTTTTTCCGTCTGAGGTTGTGGCATTTCGATCAGAGCTTTGATCTTGGAAGGGTCTATTTCTATACCTCGTTGGCTAACGACGTATCCCAGGAGTTTGCCAGATGTTACTCCGAATGCGCATTTCTGAGGGTTGAGCCTCATGTTGTACTTTCGTAACCTTGAGAAGAATTTGCGAAGGTTCGCAATATGCCCATCTCTATCCTTGGACTTGACGATCATGTCGTCTACGTATACCTCAACTTCTTTATGCATCATGTCATGTAGGAGTGTAGTTGCGGTGCGTTGATATGTAGCTCCGGCGTTGATTAACCCAAACGGCATGACCGTATAGCAATAGGTTCCCCATTGAGTGACAAAGGTGGTCTTATGCATGTCTTCTATGGCCATCTTGATTTGGTTGTAACCCGCGTACCCATCCATGAAGGATAGTAACGCGTGATCTGCGGTATTGTCCACCAATATGTCAATATGTGGTAGAGGAAAGTCATCTTTAGGACTTGCTTTGTTTAAGTCTCTAAAATCAACACAAACAAGGATTCTCCCATCCTTTTTGGGTACGGGTACTATGTTGGCTACCTAGTCAGAGTACTCGGAAACTTTGATGAACCCGGCTTTGAATTGCTTATCGACTTCTTCCTTAATCTTGAGAGCCCATTCTGTCCTCATTCGACGAAGCTTCTGTTTCACGGGCTTGAAACCTGGCTTGATTGGGATTCTATGTTCGGCGATATCCCTGTCGATCCCTGGCATGTCTTTGTAGGACCAAGCGAAAACGTCTTTGAATTCGTTCAGGAGGTCTATGGCGGCCCTTTCGGCGAGCTCAAGGTAGTCCCTATCCTAAGTTCTTGGGGTTCTAGTTCGGTTCCTACATTGATGGGACGGTGTTCTCTATTACTGGTCCCCCTTCCCCCTCTTGTAGTATTTCCTTGGCTATGTAGGGAGGTATCTCAATTGAGTCTGGGTTTGGGTCATCCTCAGTATCATCGTAAACAGAATTGCATTCAAGATAACACAAAAAGTAAGCAGAACCTGATTTATTCATATTAAAGTTTGAGAAAAGTTGAAACAAAGAGGCCATCTGATATGTTGTCAGCGGCGGTAAAGGGACAGTTGTTGGGACATTTCCCGAACTACCGTTACTATTTGAGGCTAAGCAAGGAGAAACAAAGGGAGTCGGGACGACGATAGGAGGAGACTTCCTAGTAACTTCTCTAGACTCCGACTCTGACTCCGACTCTGACTCTGACTCGAATTCATCGTCTTCTGGTTCTCCTTTGAACATATCTCCTTCTCCATTGGTGAGCTTGAAGAGTCTTCCTTGATTGTTGGTCCACTTGGTTGGTTTTCTCCATCCTTTCTGCTGGTTCGCGTTTGTTTCTATGATTAACGCGGTAGGGTTGAAGTGATCATCTTGAAGTATCATGGTAATGATCTCATCCTGCGCGGCTCTAACAAATCGATCTTCTCCAAATAGTAGACTAAAAGCTTGTTCGTCTAAGCAAGGTGCTTGACGAGCCTTAACGGTAGGAACCGTTTCTGGAGGAATGAAGTAGCAATCGTGAAAGATCTCGATTCCGGCTAGCTTCCTTCCGAGATAATGCTAAGGTTCGGGAAATCCGTGAAATAGTTCTTGACTTCCTTCCCTAACGAAGTACCCATTTAGGGTAGGGAGATATGGTCACATTTGGACTCCTACGTGCTTACGGCTTTGAACTTGAGCGAGCATCTTGAGAACTTCCTCTTTAGTGGGTTTGTATCCTAGTCCAAGTGGTATTCTTTTTGAGTTGCCTTCCTTGTAAGGTGTGAAGGTGTTTCTTCGGGTAGGGTTCAAAGGCATTCCCGGGAAGTATCCCTGGGATTTGAGTATGTGGTTGACCACCAAGTTAGAGTAAGGATCGTAGTATAGGGGTGTCAACTCACTTTCTATGACACTTATGCTTTGAAAGCTCCCAAGTTCATATATTAAATCCACAAGGACTTGGTTATTTGACTTCTTTTCGATTATTGCTTTGATAGGCGACGAAGTGATCGTCACTAATTTGCCATTTAGTGGGATTTTGATCTTTTGGTGAAGGGTGGACGTTACCGCTTTGGAAGCGTGAATCCAAGGTCTTCCCAGGAGTATGTTGAAGGAAGCTTTAATGTCCACTATTTGGAAGTTAAACTTTCGCTCAATTGGCCCTGTGGCTATGGTTAGTTTAACGAGTCCTACTACCTTTCGTTGTGTACCATCATATGCGGGAACACCTTGATTGGTAGGGGTCCAATCCGACTCTTTCATGCCTAGTTTGTATGCCGTTTTCAAGGGTATGACGTTGACCGCGGAGCCATCATTTACTAAGGTCATTGGCACGTTCTTCTTTAAGAAAATGATAGTGATGTAAAGAGCCAAGTTGTGACTAGAGCCAAAGGGTGGCAAATCTTCATCTGAGAAAGTAATAGGATTACTTAGCTTCGGTGATTCTTGGAAGACCAAGTTGACTACATCGTCGGGTGTGAAGTTATGTGCTACGTTTAGTTTGGCCAAAGCTTGCAGTAGAGCTTGGCGATGTGGGAATGAACTTGCTACTAGTTGCCAGACTGAAAGATCAGCCTTTGTCTTCTGTAATTGCTTGAGCAAATGATCAGTAGAGTCATCTTCATTATCATTTGGTGTGATAACGTTGGTTGAACCATTTTGAGTAGTACTTTGATATGGACGCCCCGAACGAGTTAGGTGGGCCACATCTTGGTCTTCACCATTTTGGACTATTTCCTTGACTAGGGAGTGTTCAATGAGATACTCGTCTTCATCATCATCGGCCCATACTCCATTGACCGTAGCTAGTTCCTTCATTCTCATGATCTCATCCTCTAATTGTGTAATTTGGTCGATTAGTTTATCAACCACAGCGACTACTTCTTGCATAGTAGCATTTTGGGAGAAAATCAGTGGCGCGTGTTCTTTAGGTGTTGTATTGGGGTCATGTAAAGTTGTCACCACATTTTCCAATTCCGAAACATGCCTATCCACACTCCTTGCCCATGCGATGAAGTCGGTAATGGTAGGGGAAATGGTACAGTAGAACCCTTCATTCTCGATCGCGTGGATCTCATCTTCGACTGGGGAAATGAGGTGTGAACTATCTAAGGTAGATTCTTCACTTGTGATCACTAGAATTCCAAGAGCATTCTGAGTGTTGTTGGGCTTACCTCCCGGCGGTATTGGTAGTCGACCATCCTCAATCATGTCTTGGAGCACATTTTTCAATTTGTAGCATTTTTCTGTGTCATGTCCCTTACCCCTATGATATTCGCAGTATGAATTCTCGTCCCAGAACTTGGATTTCTTTTCCGGTTCGGGTGTAGGGCCTATGGGTTGGAGTTTGCCTTGTTTCATTAACCTTTTTAGAGCATTGGAGTAAGTGTCCCTAAGATTTGTAAATTTCCTCGGTGGGGCACTCTTCTTGGATGGCTCGAGGAGGTTAACTTCATCGGTCTTGCTAGTGGAGCCGTAAGAACGACTTGTTGAGCCTTGATATCCTCGGCCTACCGTTTTGGACAAGAGTCCTTTACGGATGTCATCGTCGATCCTTGTTCCTAGTACGGTTAAGTCTTTGAAAGTTTTGATGTTTTCGTACCTCAAATGATTCGCATAGATGGGTTTTAGGTTGTCCACGAACTTCTCCACATGGGTAGCTTTGTCTGGGCGTTCAACTAGTTGGGTACTAGTCTTCCTCCACCTACTTAGGAAGTCGGTGAAACCTTCTTTGTCATTTTGGGTAAGAACCTCTAAAGTGCGCATGTTGACTTGGATCTCAGCATTATCCGCATATTGCTTAGCAAACTCGATCGTGGCATCTTCCCAAGTAGGGATCTTGTTGTGTTCTAGAGAGTAGAACCATTGCTTTGGGATGGTGTCAAGAGATGAAGGAAAGATCCTTAAGAACATCTCGGGTTTGATGCCTTTGATAGACATGTAGTCCTTGAAAGCACGGATGTGATTCAAAGGGTTTTCGTGCCCCTTAAATCTAGGGATATCCATCATGTTGAAGTTGGTTGGCAACTTGGAACTCACGGCCTCATACTTACGGTTATTTTCCTTATAAATGTCATCCCCTTTGAGATACATCAATTGTTCCTCCAAATATTGGAGTCGTTTCTCAGCTGCAGTTATACCCATTGGAGGGTTTTCATCCCTGAAGTCATTCACGAAGTCATCAGCGACTTCACTTTCTCGAGGAGGCATCCTCGTTTCTATGGTATAAATTCGGCCCTCAATGGTATCAAGGCGATCATGCACTTGGTCTTGAGTAACTTGGAGACGAGCTAGCGCGGTTAGGATTTGATCATTACTATCTTGGATTTGATTGAAGTTCACGTCGCTTGTTCCAGGCATCTTGGAAACTGGATAAGAGACCGACGATGAATCAAAACACGATCGACCATTCTAGCACACTTACTAAGAAAGAAATGTTTTGACTTGGGAAGTGGTTGTGTGCCACTTGTGTCAAGTGAGTTTTGAAAAGATGACAAAGTTTGAAAATGTGTGTCCTAGTCAACTATAGTGTAGTTGTAGGAGTGGACTCGAAGTGAGGTTTTGAAATGGGCTTGGGCCCATAATTTTGACTCGACAAATGGACAGAGTTTTGACTCGGTTTTGCGCTAATCATTGGCCTTTTTTGAAATTTACATTTTAAAGGGATTTTGATTTTACAAAAATCGTCATGGTTTCGTTTAGAAATGGTGATCACGTAAGGTAAAAACATTTATACAAGCATTATAACGGGATGCTGAGTGCATTTAAAAGGGTTTTGGTTTAAAGGGTGGGTTCCCATACCGAACAATCAAACCCGAAGTCTGTGGAGAGGCTCGTACCAAACAAGAGTAAGGCCGATTCCTAGTCCATTTCTTCAAGTAGTGAAAGTCCTTGATACAAAAAAGAGTAAGTACCATGGTATGGATGACGTCAATCGCTATCCATCCTTAGGCCCAAATAAGAATTAGGACCGTTTAGACGGGACGATTGGTCGAATGGGTTGGGTTGGGCCTAAGAAGGCCGAATAATGATCTAGGAAGACCGAGTTATGAAAACCGACAATTGTCTTGTACAAACTATTCCCTAACCTTGTTCAAGTTTCACCCTTTTGGCTACACGTAAGTGTATTTTCCCCAGCGGAGTCGCCAAACTGTGGACAAGCGTTTGCATTTGTGGAGTCACCACCAATTTATTGTGGAAAATTGGAAACCGTTCGAATACCTCGTGCCATGTCAAGACACAAAGTAGTGACATGAACACCAAGAACTCGTTACCCTTAGCATTCTATGTCTAGAATGACTCTCATGGATGCCAATGAACACGGATGTTCACAGAGATCTGGAGTAAGGGGTTAGGGTACGTATTAGGAAGCTCTTTTGATCGAACACCTAATCCCGCCCGCCTCGATAGCGGCCTCTACTAATGATTAGGGAAAATCGTCTATACTCGATATATCGTCGATTATATGCATGCAATGCAACATCCAACGTTTTAATCCTAACATGTGAAGAATCGGACTAAGTCGGTGAACAATTAATTTAACATACAATAAATGTCAAAGTAGGGATTTAGATTCAATTACATGTGAAGGCATACAAACAATGCGATAAAAGAAATACAATGATAAATACAATAAATAGAATTACAATAATTACAACGGATTATGATTTATGTCGAAAATACCTTTAAAACGGATAATTTGGGAAAGAAAGAATAAAGGAATAAACGAACAGATTATTAATGATAATACGAATAACAATTAATTAAATACGTAAACTAATTAAACTAGGTTAAGGCAAAACGGAAGTTCAGGGACAGAAATCAACCTAGAACAGGCGCAGCAGAACTGCGCCCTCTGGAAAAGGCGCAGCAGTTGCTGCGTCTGTTCCAAGGCTGAGTTCTGGCTGTGAAGCCGGAACTGCAAATCGTTAATATTCGTGGGTGAAATTAATGGTTGATTAAGATATTCGACTCGGATGAAAGTGATTTAATACATTATTTACATGTGAATGAGTCATAAAAACGGTAAAACATGGATAAAACCGATTACTATGAATTGATTATATGAATGAAAGATTGATTAGCAAATTAATGAACCAAATAGGTTAAATATGACGAATTAATGAAGAACTAATGACGGATATGACAATAGACAGATGGAAATATATCAAAGGTTGAATTCCAGAAACTCGATATGAATGAATAGAATTTCTACAACCCGGATTGATTTTAATGACGAAAACCCGCAAATATTGGATTATAAGGGATTTAAAGTCGGGAATTAAAGATGAATTATATGATAACAATGATTAATAATATGTAGAAGTTATTATACTTAAAATTATCGTGTTAAAGAAACAATGAACAATTGATAACGAAACAAAACGATCGAATTATCAAAAGACGAAGGAAGAAGAAAGGAAGCAGGAACTGCGGCAGCCTCATGAAGAGGCGCAGCAGGTGCTGCGTCCCTTCGAAGAGGCACAGCAGTTACTGCGTCGTTTCTCGACTGTCATCTTCTGGTAATTCGTAAAAAGGGGTTTTAAACATGGTTTTACAAATCGGTTTTAGAAGTACTTTCGACATAAATCTTACATGATGATTACAAAAAGTAAATAACAATAAATAAAGAAGGATTTACACCCTCAGACTTACATGTTTGACGAAACGAGATGAACTAAGTTTATGTTTTAGTGATGCTCGACTCGAATGTAACGAAAGTGCCCTCGTAAGAGGAAAGCGAATAGATTGATTAAGGTTGATTATGGTGGAGTTGGTCGGTCATGCAAAACGAGGCTGGTACTCAGAAGGATCCGAGCTTACGTGGTCGAAAGTTCAAGCACGTAGACGCCAAAAAGTATGAACGTGGTCTTAGAATGCAAAGGGAGAAGAGAAGGGCGGACACTCGTGTGATAAATATGAGGAGCGAAGGCTCCTATTTATACTAATCACGTGAAGGAATTAGGGTTTTCGGAGAAACTTTGGAAGTGAATCTCGAAAAGATATGAAAAGATACGAAAAATACGCAGAAAAGGACTTGGGAAGAGGCACAGCATGCACTGCGTCCCTTGGAAGAGGCGCAGCACCTGCTGCGTCTGTTCCCAAGTGGTTTCCTCCTGCGGAAGAAAGATTTCCGTGTTTAATTTATGGAATAACGGATTAATCTTATTTTCCTTAATATTTTGTGTGAATATTACGGAAAATTCTTTACCAAAGAGTAAAAGATTGTGAAATATGGAATAGAAATATCCGGAACATTCCAGAACATTCTGACTCGGGATTTAGCGGTTATCAGAAAATGAAGACGGTTTTAGGCCCGGACACCAAATGTACTCTAATTACTGTCAAAACGACCGTATCGGCGCGTAGATGACAATTAAGAGGTAGACATAAATGTTTGAGCAGTCACTTGACAATAAACTTACGAACTGTCACAAATCGTTCCGCGTACCAAACATGCGGCCCAATCATCTCCGGGTTGTTTGCGGGAGGTGCAGAAATGAGGTATCTACAAACTTTAATAGAGAAAAATATAACTTTAATAGAGATAAGTGTAACCTTAATAGAGAAAATTGTAACTTTAATAGAGAAAAGTGTAACTTTAATGGAGAGAAATGTAATTTTAATAGAGAAAAAATGTAACTTTAAAAAATGTAACTTTAATAGATATAAGTGTAACTGTAATAGAGAAAAAATGCAACTTTAATAGAGATAATGTAACTCTAATAGAGAAAAAAATGTAACTTTAACTTAAAAAATCAACAAATTTTAATAGAAGAAAAAATGTTGTGAGAATAGTGGTAGATCTGAAATGTAAATGAAAACAACATTTTAAATACCAAATCTGAAAAATAAATATGTAACATAAAAACAACACACTAAATACGAAGAAAAAAAACAGTATAACCAACACCACCACCAACAACAACAACTACGAGAAACCGAAAAAAATAAATGTGACTAAAATAATATAAGATCTATTTAGTAGATCTAAGACTAAAATAAAAAGATCTCACAAAATATGAACAAGATCTAAGAAAAAAATACATAGGAAATCAACAAATTTTACTAGATTTGAATAAACAAATTCAAAATCTTAAAAAAAACATATAACAAGACGAGATTTGAAAAAAATATAAAAGACGACGATATTTGAAATATAAAATAAGATTTTAATAAAAACAATAACCCACCAACAATAACTGAAAGATCATAGATCCTAATTAGACTCTCTAATTAAATGTCAAATTATCTCATAATTTGTGTTTAGGTGATCTATGTAACATGCATGCAATATTAAAGCATTTAAATAAAAAGATGAAGGAAATCGGATTTCCTTACATTGGGATAATGGTGATAAAATGGGCACAATCTAGATCACCTACCTAGATTGTTCTTGAGCTTATGAAAGATGGAAGATCCCCTTTACACAAATATTCAAATAGAAGATCTCCTCCGAGTAGCACCCAAGAACAAAATACCCAAATTTCTAATAAATACTAACTAGATATTCTATTAGAAATACCCTTGATAATATGTGAATTATACTAACACACTTAGTATTTTTAATCTTTTATTACTAAAAATTCTTAGTAAATGATTTTTATTATTTTAGAGAGATAAAACATTTTTTTTACACACAAAGTTCAAGTGGTGAGAAAATGAACAATGTGTGTGTTTAAAAGAGGAGGGAGGCCGGGTAGGTGGAGTGTAGGAGAGGTGTGTTATTGCAATTTTTATGTCCAATCACATGTGCACGTGGAAGACAAAATGGGTGGGAAAAAGCACACCCAATAAGAAAAGGTGGTGTATAATGATTATGCCTCACAATTACACACACAATTACACAGTCCAATGTGCCCTTATCGGGTCCATTTTAGTTTTTATATTTTTCTCACAAATACGTGTAATTATTATTTTAAACATCGTTTTATGTTCAAATAATTCCCGATTAATTTTGTCCAAAACACTCCGTTAATATACGTGTACAGCTACACATATTATTTACGTACTAATATTAATCACATTAATCGATTAGTACAATTTTAGTTAATTAACAATTAATTAACTAAAACCCGTCTCGTAAAATTTAATATTCAATTGCATAATTAAATAATAACTGCCGCGCCTCGAGTTCGTAACTCGAAATCTCTCTAAAAAGATCGACTAACTTTTTAGTCAATAAATCAAGGGACTAAATAAATTGTATCTCATACAATTAATTAGTTGTCAATTGGGGTTTGTTCCTTTAGGTGTGACCCAAAGGGGTCAGTTGATCACCGCCGTCACACGACAATAACGTCAAATTCTTGTCAGCCAACCGTTATCGATACGTTAATCAACTGAAGAGGATCATAAAATAAATATCCTGATGATATTCCTTTAATGAGATTTATGATGTAAACGCACTATTGTGGAGGAAACTCACTCCAACAATCTCCCACTTGTCCGACACAAGGTGTGCGCTACCAATTCTCTTGTCCGTTTTAATCTCCCACTCAATGCAAGGTGTCTTTCAGGTCGCACTTGCACATGAACACATCGCGAGTGGTTTTGTCGATCGGGAGTGTGACTACAAGACCGGAAAAATCTACCATAGATTACTTCCGAGCGTGGCCACGCATTTACAGTCACAACCCCTCGAGTGGCCTTGAGATATAGTAACCCAACGTGGGTGGACAATTCATGTATGCCCTATCTATCTTTGCTCAATACAGATCACCATGACTCAGAAGATGCCATTTGGCCTCCTTTCACGGAACGACCTAGGACAAAAACCAAAGTCACACGGAAACTGCACTGACTTGGATAATAGTCTCCAGTAAAAAGAATCGACTCATAGGAACATCTTAGAGATCCCTGCCACGACCAGGCGTCTATAATAGAACTAAGGGACTCTCTAAATGATCACTGTCCAGCAAAGTGTCACACACGCTGCCTATGTAATCGACTAGTCATCACGTATGACCTCATGGTGTTGAACCAACCATCAATCGACTTACAATCTAGTCACTCTGAGACGTCACCTCATTAAGTGACTAGGGACAAAATACAATGTTCATCTTATTCACTTGAATAGTGTTCAACATTGTCTCCACAACTAATTCAGATAAACAAGGTATTATAAATTTAGTCACACTAAATAAAACAATTCATGAAAGAATGCTTAAACAATGAATGCGATTATCATATATATATATATATATATAAATGATACAATATCCAATTATTACATATCCATAATCTAAAGAAATTCTACTACTCGTCTCAATCCCATTGCGACGACATGACCATCATGCTTAGCCTTTGATAAAGGCTTGGTTAAAAGATCAGCAATATTATCGCATGTCCCAACCTTACAAATGTCAATTTCCTTCCTTTCCACATAATCTCTAATTACATGATATTTTCTTTCAATGTGTCTAGATTTATTACTAGACTTTGGCTTGAAAAATAGCCTCACTGTTATCACAATATAGAGTGATCGTATCTTTGGTGGAATGGACTACTCCTAGTCCCTCCATGAATTGCCGAATCCAAATAGCTTCCTTTGCAGCCTCAGACGCTGCAAGGTACTCAGCTTCTATTGTAGAATTCGCGGTAACGCTTTGCTTGAAGCTCAACCAGCAAACAGCTCCTCCAGTTAGCATAAACACATAGCCGGATTGGGATTTCATATCATCCCGATCGGTTTGGAAACTTGCGTCCGTGTAACCTCTTACACGCAACTCAGTTTCTCCTCCAAACACTAAGAACGATTCCTTAGTCCTTCTCAAGTACTTAAGGATGTTCTTTACGGCTATCCAGTGACTCTCACCGGGCTTGGCTTGATAACGACTTGTCATGCTCAAGGCATACGCGGCGTCGGGACGAGTGCAAATCATAGGATACATGATAGACCCAACATCGGAAGCATAAGGGATGGTCTTCATGCGTTCAATCTCCTTAGGGGTAGAGGGAGACTGTGACTTGCTCAAAGTTATCCCTTGGTCCATAGGTAGAAATCCTCTCTTAGAGTCTTTCATATTGAACCGGTCAAGAACTTTGTCAATATAAGCTTCTTGACTCAATGCTAGTATCCTCTTGGACCTATCTCTATAGATCTGGATACCCAAGATTCATTGTGCCTCTCCTAAGTCCTTTATCTGGAAGTGATTCCTTAGCTACTCCTTAACGGAAGTGAGCGAAGGAATATCATTCCCGATGAGCAATATGTCATCCATATATAGGACAAGGAAAGCAACCTTACTCCCACTAAACTTCATGTACAAACACGGTTCTTCAACACTTCGAGTGAAGCCGTATTGTTTAATAACATGATCAAAGTGATGATTCCAACTCCGAGATGCTTTCTTAAGACCATAGATGGACTTATTGAGCTTACACACCTTCTTAGGGTTAGACGTATTCACAAAACCTTCAGGTTGTGTCATGTACACTTCCTCTTCTAGAATCCCATTCAAGAAGGCGGTTTTGACATCCATTTGCCAAATCTCATAATCATGAAACGCGGCAACCGCTAAGATTATCCTAATAGACCAAAGCATAGAGACTGGAGCGAAGGTTTCGTCATAGTGTAGACCATGAACTTGGGTGAAACATTTTGCCACCAATCTAGCTTTGTAAACATCTTTATGTTTATCCACGCCGAGCTTAATTTTATATATCCATTTACACTGAAGGGGTCGCACTCCCTCAGGTAAATCCATCAAGTCCCATACTTGTTTCTCATACATAGAATCCATTTCGGACCGCATGGCTTCTAGCCAATGCGTGGAGTCGGGACTAGACATGGCCGATTTGTAGGTAGTGGGTTCGTCACTTTCCAAAAGTAACAAAACACCATCCTCTTCGATGTTACCAAGGTAGCGGTCAGGTGGCTTAGAAATCTTACCTGACTTTCTAGGAGCGATTACCGTTTTAGAGGAGGAGGGAACGTTATCCTCCACGTTCTCCTCTACCTCATTCTCGGTTTGTGGCTCTCGAACTTCGTCAAGTTAAAATTTTCTCCCACTCTGTCTCCTAGAAATAAACTCTTTTTCTAGGAAGACAACATCACGAGCCACAAACACTTTGTTCTCGTTTTTATTGTAGAAGTAATAGCCACGTGTTTCCCTTGGATATCCTACAAAAAGACATTTGTCAGACCCGGGTGCAAGTTTATTGTCAGATTTAATCTTGACATAAGCTTCGCAACCCCAAATGCGCATGAATGACAAATGAGAGACTTTTCCTGTCCATATCTCATATGGAGTCTTATCGGCCACTTTAGTCGGACTTTGATTTAGTGAAAATATTGTAGAAAAGAGGGCAAAACCCCAAAATGAATCAGGAAGCTCTGTTAGACTCATCCTAGACCGAACCATATCTAATAAAGATGGGTTTCTCCTTTCAGCCACACCATTTAATTGTGGTGTGCCAGGAGGAGTCCATTGTGATACTATACCACAATCTTTTAGGTGTGAATCAGATTCAGAATTTAGTTATTCACCACCACGATTCGATCATAGGGCCTTAATCCTTTTATCCAATTGGTTCTCTACTTCATTCTGAAACTATTTGAACTTCTCAAAAGCTTCACTTTTGTTCTTCATCAAGTAGATATACCCATATCTACTCAAATCATCATTAAAAGTAATGAAGTAGTGAAAACCTCCTCTAGCGGTGATGGTTAATGGTCCACACACATCCGTATGTATGAGAGCTAAAACCTCACTTGCTCGTGTCCTTTTCCCGCAAAAGGTGCACGATTCATCTTGCCTAAAAGGAAAAACTTGCATATACCATAGGATTCGAAATCAAATGGTTTGAACACTTTTGATGAAGCAAATCTCTTAATGCGTCTTTTGTTTATGTGACCTTAACGACAATGCCAAAGGTAGGATTCATTTGGATCACCCGTTTTGAGCTTTTTGGTTTCCACATGATAAACGTCGTTAACATCATTTAAAACATAAATTTCTCCAAACGAAAAAGTACAACTATTGTTTTTAATAAAAAAAAAAGCCTTTCGCGTCTAACGCGGAAATGGAGATGTTGTTCTTGGTTAAAGTTGGTAAAAAATAACACTTATTTAAAAACAACTCTAAACCACTAGCTAAAGTGAGCACATAGGTCCCTACGGAAACGGCCGCTACTCTAGCTCCATTCCCCATGCGGAGATCCACATCACCTTTTGCTAGAGCTCGCACGTCCCTTAAACCCTGCAAATGATTACAAAGGTGAGACCCACATCCGGTTTTTAATACCCAAGTGGAAGTGCAAGCATAATTAACATCTATCACATAGAGAGAGGAGATCATACCAATAGGCGTCACACGCTCTTCCTTGAGGTCCTCCAAGTATTTGGGGCAACTCCTCCTATAATGCCCCTTCCCATTACAATGGAAACATTTGACCTCAGAGAGTTTGACATTCTTAGTCTTGGGTTTTCCATCCTCAATGGCTTTCCCCTTTCCCTTCTCTTGTTTCTTTGACGGTTTCTTAAATTGGGAGTTTTCTTTCCCCTTTCCCTTCCTAACTCCAAGGCACATGTTCTTTAACTTCATAGTGAGAACATCCCCTTTGTCACTGCCACTTGCTTCCATATCCCTCTCCGCTTGGGTGAGGAGTGCATGAATTTCATGATAACTCTTATCCATGCCATTCATGTTATAGTTTACCCTAAAGTGGGCAAACTTGGTAGGAAGTGAGTGGAGGATGCCATCCACCACAAGAGTTTTAGGAATGCACCCTAGATGCTCTAGGGTGTCAACATGTTCGACCATTTTTAATACATGGGGACCAATCTTTTGGCCCCTCTCAATCTTTGCTTCAAAGAAGCGTGCCGCCGCTTCGTATTGACGGACTTTGGGTGTTTGTGAAAACATAGTAGTCATATGACTGAATATCTCGTACGCATTCAATGAGATGCATGAAAGCTTGAGACTAGGGGACATCGACCATATCAATACATTTTTGATATCATTGGACTTCCTCATATAGTCATCATAGGCGGTCCGCATCGCCGATGAAGCCCTTGGACCGGGCTCGATGGGAGGGGCATCGGTCAAGTAAGCGAGTACGTTGTCGGACAACGCGGCGCTTTTGATGTTGGATTCCCATTCAATAAAGTTACTACCGTCATCTTTTAAGGTACATTTGTCCATTACGGACCTTAGCCATGAATCTTTGCCTAGTGGAGTAGTCGATGGAGTTGTTGAAGATGTCATTGCGAATTAAAATGCTACAACAAAACAAGGAAATATGAACATTCATTGTTTTAAATTTACTTGTGAAACATTTTTAACAAGTTTTAACATTTATATAATGATCTCCCACTAAATTATATAAATGATTCCAAGAACCATTTTTAAATAAAAATGAGCATCGCTTGGACGAAACATCCCATAATCGTGTAAATTCGGTAAGTTAACGTTTGACTAATTCTAACTTTAGAACTCTCGGTCGACGGATTTCCTTAAATCCATCTACTAGCCCCGGAATACAAGACCGTCTTAAAATCCCGTTGAGTCCAACCAATTTTGGCGCGTGATAACCTTTTATCACCCTACTTACCCGAGGTAAAAAGAGAACACCCTGCTTGGGCGAGCGTGGCTCTAATGAACAAGGGATTCATAGGTGTTACTAATTGGTAAGGCTAATCTCAATTTTAGATATGTGAGAGATCTTGTCAATTTAGTCATAAATTCTCTATAAGTGAACTAAGTCGGCGAATGTAAATGACATGAATTGACAATCGCGAAAATAAAATGCATATGAATGGCGATTTTGGCATGCGCGGAAAAATAAAAGCAAACAAGCATATGAATAATCCTAGTATGGCCTCCTAGTTAAAAATAACTAGACTATTATATATCGAAAACCAACTCCTTGGTCCCTTGCCTCTTCATAGGAACATCTTCCAAAAGTGGCTCCTTCTTATGGGATTTGGAACACCTTTCAAAAAAAAATAGACTCCGTCTCGATGTAAACTCCGTCTTTTGGAAACGCCGGTAAAAATAACTATTACAATCAAATTACATAGCTATTCCTATTATACATTAATTAATAAAAATAAATAAAAATTATTGATTAATTACAAACCGACGATACGAGATCGTATTTAAATTACAAATAAATCGCTATTCCCATACATTTCGGGAAATAACGATTAAAAATAACAAGGCCATACTAGGTACAACAAAATAAATACTTTAAATAAATTATATTTATTCATTCAACATAAATAAATATGCTTAAAAATGCTGTAAAATGATGCCAAAATCGCCCTATCGCACAATCGTTGATATCGTGCTCGGTTTTGTGGATTTAATCGATTTTTAACTTGTTAAAAATCAATAATAAACACTTAAATCTCATTTAATTCCAAAATAATTGTCCAAACTGTTTTGGACCTCAGAAATTAGTCCTCACTAATTTGATGATGAATAATTAGTTTGATTTGGTGTTATTTGCTAATTTAATCGGTAAAATCATATCATTTAAGTAATAAATCCAAAATAATTGAAAATATTACGAAATATTGAAACTAAAAATTTTGAATATTCTGGAACACTCCCAGAAATACCAAAAGGTCAAAAATATTGTGCAAAAATTTCGGATAAATTTTATGAGGAAATAGATCGATATTTATCGGTTTTTAACCATTAAAACCAATAAACATCAAAACAAGGTGAAAATACATTTTAAATTTCACTTTTAACTTTTAAAACATATTTTTGAATGTACATAAATTTATCAAGGGCAGAAACATTTGTTTCAAATTAATGATTAAAATAATTTACTTTTATCGACTTTTATCTCATAAAAATCAATAAACATGCAAAATGCCAAACCAACCTTCGATATTTTACATACAATCTGTAGAAAATATATATGAAATAATATAAAATTTTCAAGACCCGAATCAACATTTAACTATTTTTAGTTAACTCTTAACCAAAATACGGCATTTTTGACTCGGTTTTCTACAAAAATCATTAAAAAAAGCAAAATAACTTCACAAGTCACCAAATTTTACCACAAACTCTTTGAGATCAGTAGATATGCATGCCCAAAAATTTCCGTGCTAAAACCTCTTTTAACACCATTTTTTATTTTTTAAAATTATCTCATAATTTGTTAAATATGCTAAAAATTAACATGCAAATTACAAGCCTAAGCTCTGAAACCACTTGAAATATCATAGATCCTAATTAGACTCTCTAATTAAATGTCAAATTATCTCATAATTTGTTTTTAGGTAATCTATGTAACATGCATGCAATATTAAAGCATTTAAATAAAAAGATGGAGGAAATCGGATTTCCTTACATTGGGATAATGGTGATAAAATGGGCACAATCTAGATAACCTACCTAGATTGTTCTTGAGCTTATGAAAGATGGAAGATCCTCCTTACACAAATCTCCAAATAGAAGATCTCCTCCTAGTAGCATCCAAGAACAAAATACCCAAATTTCTAATAAATACTAACAAGACATTCTATTAGAAATACCCTTGATAATATGTGAATAATACTAACACACTTAGTATTTTTAATCTTTTATTACTATCAATTCTTAGTAAATGATTTTTATTATTTTTAGAGAGATAAAACAATTTTTTTACACACAAAGTTCAAGTGGTGAGAAAATGAACAATGTGTGTGTTTAAAAGAGGAGGGAGGCCGGGTAGGTGGAGTGTAGGAGAGGAGTGTTATTGCAATTTTTTATGTCCAATAACATGTGCATGTGAAGACAAAATGGGTGGGAAAAAGCACACCCAATAAGAAAAGGTGGTGTATATTGATTATGCTTCATGCACAATTACACACACACAATTACACGGTCCAATGTGCCCTTATCGGGTCCATTTTGGTTCTTATATTTGTCGCACAAATACGTGTAATTATTATTTTAAACATCGTTTTATGTTCAAATAATTCCCGATTAATTTTGTCCAAAACACTCCGTAAATATACGTGTACGGCTACACATATTATTTACGTACTAATATTAATCACATTAATCGATTAGTACAATTTTAGTGAATTAACAGTTAATTAACTAAAACCCGCCTCATAAAATTTATTATTCAATTATCGCATAATTAAATAATAACTGTCGCGCCTCGAGTTCGTAACTCGAAATCTCTCTAAAAAGATCGACTAACTTTTTAGTCAATAAATCAAGGGACTAAATAAATTGTATCTCATACAATTAATTAGTTGTCAATTGGGGTTTGTTCCTTTAGGTGTGACCCAAAGGGGTCAGTTGATCACCGCCGTCACACGACAATAACGTCAAATTCTAGTCAGCCAACCGTTATCGATTTACGTTAATCAACTGACGAGGATCATAAAATAAATATCCTGATGATATTCCATTAATGAGATTTATGATGTAAACGCACTATTGTGGAGGACACTCACTCCAACAATAACCACCACCACCCTATTTAAAAAAAATAGATAAGAAATTTGAAAAAAAAAAATACTGAGAAAACGCCAACAACCATCAGCATAAACAAACATTAAAGCAAAGAAAAGGACCACACCATGACAACAATAATAAGTAAACCACCACCATACTAATTTAAAAAAAAAGATCTAGTGAGTGTAAAACACACGACCGACACCACCATTACCCCACGACCACCACACCTACTCACCATTACCACACGACCACCAAACCTTCCGTCTATTTTGGTGGGGCTGGAGAGGCGGCAAAGGAGAAAAGAGAGGTCAGTGGTGGTGAGGGGACGGGCGGAGTGGTGGGTGGTGTTTGTGCAATGTGAGATTGTCGGTTGTCGGAGGGGTAGCTGCGGTAGTGGAAGGTGGGAGAGGAGAGGTCAGTGGTGGTGAGGAGACGGGCGGTGGAGGTGGTTGCTGGTGGTGGAAGGTGAGAATGAGGGGTGGGTTTTTGATTATTTGCATTTTGAATTATTTTGATTTGCTTGGTTTTGATTTAATTAGGTTTTTGAGGGAAAAAGTGAATGATTTGTGTGAGATGAGAGATAAGTGAGTGGAAAAATAAATTATATATAGTAAATTAGTTATTAATTAGGGGAATTAAGGAGTGTAGAGAGGGGGTTAAATTAGCTAATTAATGACCTTTGATCTCACCCCTCCATTTCCCTCATCCAATGGTCCTCAAGAGGACTCATGGACTCACACTTAGAAGGTGGACTTACATGATCCCACTACTACTACACACACACACACACACACACACACACACACACACACACACACATATATATATATAAACTGCATCAGGTGAGTCTAGATATCTTAGTTGAGTCTGTCCCGTGATTCTCCACCATTCGATTTTACACAAATGAATGGCTGAGATTAATCCTAGCTCATACTATATAAACTTAATCTAACCTAACAGCATCATAACCTAATATCACTTTATCTCTCTTCCCCCTATCTGTCTCTAAACCATCTTCTTCTACAGATCCCCAAATTCTAGGTTGCCAATTTTCAACAATTCATGTTTAATTAATCTTATCAATTTTAGAAACTCAAGCAATAAGCAATTTTATTAGTTCAATCAATTCAATTAATTCATGATTCTAGCAATTAGGGATTGAATCTATTCAATCGATTTAAACAACTTAATCAAACTCCGATACAGATCCTTCAGTTGAAATCGCATTTTTTGTTCGATTACCTTCAATCGATTTCCAAGTTACTTTTACGCCTTCTAGTTGATTTCAAAATTGTTATTGTTGATTGTTCATACTATTAATGTCGATTATATGTTGTATTCAAACTATTTCTGAAAAGTTAGGGTTATGTCATGGTGAATTTAACAATCTTTCGTTTTTGCATGCTTTGTTGTGATTGATTTATGTGCTAATTTGCGATTTTATGGATTATTTTGTGGTATAACATCATTTTTATATTATTTACCGTTTATTATTTGTGTTATTAGTGTTTGTAAAAAAAATTAAGGTTTTCACATTATTAAATTCATACCTGGATTTATTTTCACGAAATTGCGGTAATTGTGAGGATTCAATTAGTTTTCGTAAAATAATCAACGACACCTGTTACCGTAATAGTGTTACAGTAACATTAAAACTGCATGACAAAATTGAACTTAAAATATTCTTACAACATTGTATATTTGATGTTATGTGATTTTTTCCAATTAAATGTGATGGTTTATGATTACCGGTTTTTGCCGTCACTTCCGGTACCAAAAACAATTTATAAAACCCAATTAAAAAGTAGTATTTAATCGGGGTCGAACACAAAGATGTGGGGGTTAGATACTTGGTCGGTTTAAGTCCTATTTTAGTCAAATAAAAATAAGATGTTGATTAATTGTAAACTAAGATACAAATGAGATATAAAATTAAGCTAAATGAAAATTGCTTCAAATCAAATGAAGGAAAGCTAAGGTCTTTGGGTTCACTTGGGTAAGTCGGGGAAGAGAAGATTGTTAACAACAAATGGGTAATGATAAGGGCCTATGATTGATCCTAATTTCTTACTCAATTAGAGCTAACCATCAAGCATTTACTTAGTATGAAAAACTCATCTCGACCATGCCATATAGGCCTTCCATTGTCTTTCGACCTAGGATAGACGAAACATGATAATGAAAGACTCAAACTTTCATTTATGCAATCCATCAAACATTTCATAGGCATGGGAGTAAGGGTTTACAAACAAGCTTTCACTTAGTTGAGACAAACTCATCACAAACATGCATAAAGACTATCTAATAGCAATAGGCACCAAGATGGATCAAATATGTCTAATAAAGGCTCCAACTTTCATTTAAGCATCTCATTAAACGCTTCTAAAACCATCCAATAGCACAATGCACCAAGATAAGTTAAACATGCTAATAAAAGACTCAAACTTTCGTTCAAACATTTCATCGAGCACTTCATATGCACAAGAGTAAGACCCATTAATTAGCCAATTCAAAAGGTTAACAACCCAAATTCACCCCCTTTAATCACCCAAGATTCCCCATGACCTTAGATAAGACTACTCACTCATGTTCATGGGTGAGAAATTAACAACAAATTACAACAAAACACAAGTAAACATTGTAAGCATGATAAAGATTACTACTTTGGATGAATAATAATTAAACAACATAAGAAATGTAAACAAATGAAGTAAATGTAAACAAAAGATGAGAATTGTACCAACTAAGAGGAAAGGAACAAACTTGGATAATAATGGAAGATGAATTTCTTCTTGTCTTCCAATTACAATCCAAATCTTAAATGTAAACTATTGAGAAAATGAAGAACTTGGATAAACAAAAGAACAATTGTATTAATTTTTGAGTAAAGATTACAACTTGAGTAGAGGAAAATTAAAGAGAGGAAATTAAATCTAGGGTTCTAAGATATTGGGAGAGGAAATAATATAAGCTATTCTAATTCTATTCTAAATGATGTGTCTATGGTATGGTCTCATGAGGTATTAAATACTAGTCTAGTTAATAATACCAATACTAATAATACTACTACTACTACTACTACTACTACTACTACTACTACTAATAATAATACTACTACTAATAATACTACTACTACTAATAATACTACTACTACTAATAATAATAATAATAATAATAATAATAATAATAATAATAATAATAATAATAATAATAATAATAATAATAATAATAATAATAATAATAATAATAATAATAATAATAATAATAATAATAATAATAATAATAATAATAATAATAATAATAATAATAATAATAATAATAATAATAATAATAATAATAATAATAATAATAATAATAATAATAATAATAATAATAATAATAATAATAATAATAATAATAATGCCGCGCAGGTGTTTACTGCGACTACAGGTTCTGGTGTTTTAGGTCACCCAAGTAAAATTGCTGCCCCCAAACTTATGAAGAAATTGGCAGACATTTATTTCACGACGGTTGCTGCTGCCTCAGAGTCTGTTTTCTCTTTGACACCACGCCAACTTGCTTTATGGCAGTCTCAGCAGGGTTCTCACTCCTCTGATTGGTTACGTGCGGTTCCTATTTCAGGGTTGGGGCAGACTATGAACGGGAGGACTTACCGTAGTGTGCTGGGGTATCGTCTGGGTATTCCGTTATTCACGGTATCTAGGCCCTGTTCTGCTTGCTCTCGGGTTTTTTTCTTTGGGGATATTTTTGGGGACCATTTGTCTCTTGTCTTGCATCTTGTGGGCGTTAAACATCGGCATAACCTCGTCCGGGACACTCTTTTCGACATCTGCTATAGATCTGGTATTTCTGCGGGGAAGGAGGTTGATATCGGTTTGGTTGATGGGTATGGTGGCTCTCTTCGTCTTGCGGATTTATTTCTTTATTCTTGGGACAGGGGGCGTGATGTGTGCGTCGACCTGACAGGTTCTTCACCTTTGACTCAGACTGGGTTGGCAGATTTTGTGCCGGGGCGGGTTGTCGGCCGATCTTTGCTCGGCGAAAGTGTGCTAAGTATGGAGATTTGTGCGCAGTAGCGGGTTATGGTTTCCTACCTTTCTCTTTCTCTTCATTTGGGGAGCTGGGGTCGGATGCTGTTGCCTTGCTCAAGCGGGTCCAGAAATTCTCGGTATCTCAGGATGCGGGGGCTCGGGTAGCCGCTTACATTTTTACTAGACTTAGCTTTGCTATTACTAAGGGTGTGGGAGCCCAGATTGTCTCTCGGCTCCCTACCAATTTCATGTAAACCTTTTATTTTATTTTAATGAAAGCTGCGCGCATCTCATAATAATAATAAAAAATAATAATAATAATAATAATAATAACTTATGAAGAAATTGGCAGATATTTATTTCGCGACGGTTGCTGCTGCCTCAGAGTCTGTTTTCTCTTTGACACCTCGTCTGCTAGCTTTGTGGCAGTCTCAGCAGGGGTCCCACTCCTCTGATTGGTTGCGTGCGGTTCCTATCTCGGGGTTGGGTCAGACTATGAACAGGAGGACATACCGTAGTGTGCTTGGCTATCGTCTGGGTGTTCCGTTATTCACGGTTTCTAGGCCCTGTCCAGCTTGCTCTCGGGATTTTGCTGATGATGTTTTTGGGGACCACGCTGTTTCTTGTACTGGTACTGTGGGCGTTAAACATCGGCATAACCTCGTCCGTGACCCTCTTTTCGACATCTGCTATAGATCTGGTATTTCTGTGAGAAAGGAGGTTGATGTTGGTTTGGTTGACGGGCATGGGGGTTCTCTTCGTCCTGCGGATTTACTGCTTTATTCTTGGGACAGGGGGCGTGATGTGTGCGTTGACTTGACCGGGTTTTCTCCTTTGACTCAGACTGGGATGACGGATTTTGTGCCTGGCCGGGTTTTTGCTGATGCTGCTCTGCGGAAGTGTGCTAAGTATGGGGATTTGTGCGCGGCAGCGGGTTATGGTTTCCTTCCTTTCTCTTTCTCATCACTCGGGGAGTTGGGTTCGGATGCTGTTGCCTTGCTCAAGCGGATCCAGAAATTCTCGGTATCTCAGGATGCGGGGGCTCGGGTGGCCGCTTACATTTTTACTAGACTTAGCTTTGCTGTTGCTAAGGGTGTGGGAGCCCAGCTTGTTTCTCGGCTCCCCACCAATTTTATGTAAACTTTTGTTTTTCATTTAATGAAAGTTGCGCGCATCCATAATAATAATAATAATAATAATCTTCCTAATGCTCACCTAACATCATACATACACGCTTAAACAAAATAAGAAGGGGAAACTTCTTCAAAAAAAAATAAGAAGGGGAAACGGGTTTAAACAAAACAAAAAGAAGAAACGAAATCTGAAACACGCCAAAAGGGTGCCCAGTCGGTCGACCGTCCGTCGGTGATGTCACCGGCTGGGAGTTCTCTGGAAACTTGAGGATGTTTTGTATGTATTCCCAGCCGGGATGGGGGGCGGCAAACGGGTACCCATCTGGGAGAACAAAAGTTGTTGCGAGCCGGTTGGTAGGCAGACGGGTAGCCGGCTGGGGATGCAATTATAATGAATTAAACTAGAAATCGATTCCGGGTTTGAATACGACGATTGTTTGACTGAAGTGAGGGCTGTTGGTGCGAGTCTTGGTCGTAGCAGATGTCGGCCGTGACTGGTGGTGCACGGTTGGTGATTGTGGTTGAATTATTGACGGAGGCGAGCTCTGCGGCTGGTGTTGCTGCTTGGACGGAGGTGAATTGAACGGAGCCTTGGTTGTTGATGCAGGGGCTGGCGGATGCGTAAGGGCGAGGCAGAGAAGTGATGGTAATGATTGGTGATGAGAACATGAGCAGGTGACGGAGTGATGCTGCAGCTATGGTGATTGAGCCGGCGCCGTTTCTAGGCTGCTTTTGGTCTGTTCGAGGAGTTGGTGACGGAGCTCGGGAATGGTGATTGCAGCTAAAATGGATGGTGATGGTGTAAAAGGAGATGTCGGGTTTGATCATGGTTTGCTGCAATGGTGGTGATGAAGGTTTGATGAATTGGTGCGTGAATGGTGGTGCAATACTCGGGTTTGATGGTGGGATATGATGGTGGCTGAATCGAGTGGTAGAAGCAGTGAATGAGATGTAAATTCAGAGCAACTGTGGTGAGAGTCGTGTTCATGGCTTGGCCATGGTTAAGTGATGAAGCCATTGTCAAATGCTAATGATGGGTTTTGCGAAAAGAAACAGAAGGTTGAAAATTTAGCACTTTGGTTTGATTGGTGTTAATCAAAGCAAAGGTTGACCTTGGAATTTATGTGCTCAACAGCTCAACTCAACTATGCTGTGTATTTCAATCCCTTTGACCCGTCGTGACTCGTCTCAATCCGACTTGCTCCTCAATCTCCGTCTTTATTTTATTCTAACTCGAATCTCCTCTTTATTATTCCGCCTTGCCTACATAGTAAATTAATATATTAATAAAACAATAGTAATAATACTAATATTATAATAACACTACGACTAATTATTAAATATGACTAAGACGACTAATAATTATAAATTAGTTATTAAATGAGCTATTCAAACATTTAAGCACCTAAAATCGAGTCGGAATGAGGTATAAATGCGGGGTAAAAAGCGACTAAAATACTACTCACAAATCTCCCCACACTTAAACTTTACGCGTCCTCGAGTAAGCTCATTTATTAAACTACGACCCTTAATATAAAATTAGCAAATAGCAAATTCTTTATTATAAAATCCGAATCGGGTTTAGCTACACCCGTAGCCCTTTTAACTCACACTTTGACACTTATGAGGTGAAGTGCCCTATTGCAATGCAAGTAAGGTCTTGCTTCAAAATTTTGGTTTAAATAGGCACTCAACTACCAAATTATGCATAGAAATGAACCGATCAAAATGCACTCACTTGCCTCAATCAAGCGGGGTTTTCAAAGCCGAACAAAGAGAATCTAAAGTGGAGGATGTCATCTCCGGGTCTTACTAAGGTGCCGACTCCCTAATTCTAGCTCAAGCAATCAAAATTGATAACACGAGATGCCTAAGAAACAAATTCTAGGCAGGAAAAGGGAAGTACTTTGCTATACTCCCAAGAATTACGCGACACACGCAAGATTTGACTCCATATTAAGCCCTTGACCAAAAGAGACACAAGACCGACTCTCACGGGTTTCACTAGACACTCATATGAAAGAACGGGGTGATTTTTGTGATAAAAAGGTAACCAAAATCACTCTCCTAACTCGACTTGCGAAGCAAGCCCGCAATCTAATATGGTACTATATCCAATATCCGCAAGAGAAATGCCAAATGATGCACATATAAGAGACAATCGGGTTGTAATAGGGCTTGAGTTAGGTGAAAAGGGATCGGTGCAAACACCGTTTTATGACATGTGAGGCTATCGGATTGAGTAGTCGACACATCTAACCGATTCACTAAACTTAACCAATGCAAATGAATTCCTTCAGAAAATATGACAAGATTGTCATTTCCAAAAATTACTCAATCTCTTCAAAACAAACTCAATTTGCAAATTACCAACCCTTTATTTGAGACAAAATATACATTCTTTTCTTTTTGCTTTTTCATTTCATTTTTCTCTTTTTCTATTTGTTTTTCTTCTTCATTTTTTTCCTTTTCTATTTGATTTTCTTTCTAGCATTTTTCACGACTTGATCACCTCTTATTAGACAAAAGTAGCCAAAGTTGCATTTCACTCATGTGGCATTAAGATCATACACCTCAAGGAGAGTCAAAATTTCAACCCAAATATACTCCACAAAAGAACCACAATGACGAACTACTCAACCAAGGTGAGTTGTTTATGGGATGTAGTTATTTTGTTGGCAATAGAAACGATAAGGCTTAGGCTCAAAATGGGTTAACAAAAGGGGAAATTGACTCAAGGGTATAACAAAGGCTTATTCGGCTATAGTGAGGTTACTTTATTGAACAAAATCGTCTCAATATGCACATCAACACTTCTACGGAATCAAGGAATGAGCTCCATACTTATGCGTTTTGACATGACATACCACGTAAGGAGAACTACTCACAGATACCTAACGGGACCGGTTTGATGGACCGGCCATAAAGAGGCTCTAACCTCACATTTGAGTAGCTATGTCGGTCCTAGGTCAAGTCTCGGGTCTAACACGGTCTCACAAGGTGGTCGCAATTTGGTTGTTAAGCTAGACTTCCAGGTTTTTGCAAGGAAGAACCCTAACATGTGTCATCAAAAGGCACAAGCTATCAAGAGGGGAATGACACGAGCAAAACAGTTATCATCATTGGCGACATGGACCCTCCACATGTAGACCCTCTATGCAACTATTTACAAACAAGATGCAACGTGTATGAAATGCAACTAAACATATGAACAAACTACATGAGTGCAAGAGTGAACACATATATACATATCTACTCTAAATGCATACAATATCTAGTCCTAACAGCACACCAACAACACAAGCATATCCAAAACGGTTCCCAAAGGGAACACCCACATCATATATCCCGTCCTCCTCCATGCTTATATATACAAAAAGAAAGGGAAGGATAAAAGAGAAAAGGTTGGAAGAATTTTACCAAATGTCTTCTTCGATGCTCTCATGTGTTGTCAATAAAAAAGGTTAGGACAAATGCAATATATATAATATAAACAATGCAATATTTTTGGAATTTTTGAATTTTTTGAATTTTTAGGTATTTTTTTTTTAATTTTTCAAATTAGCAAGCAAGTATATACAAATATAAACAAATATTCACAAAGTGGATATTTCCCTCCCCACACTTAAAATTTACATTGTCCTCAATGGAACAAAGTATAGGGAGAGAATAAGAAATTAAAAGAACATTTTTTTTTGATTTTAAATATTTGAAAATAAATAACATGTTTTGTATTTTTAAAATTTGAGAATGTCCTCCCCACACTTATTTATTTACATATTTCGTGATGGAAATAAATGTGTGGAGGATATTCGAAAGTAAATACATATTTTTAAATTTTTTGAATTTTTCAATTTTTTAGTGGTTTTTGGTTAATGAATGTAATGCGTGAACTATCCTACATGCTAAATTGAAAGTACAATGCAATCTACACAACATGAATGCAAAGAGAGCTAATTTAGATTAACTCCTAATCGGATCATGTCACTAAATGCAAAATGAGGTAAAAACTTAATTAAAGAGAGGAAGAATATATACAATGCGGTGGTTCTTAAGTAACTCCACCAAACCTCTTCATTAAGGAGGCTTCAATCAACCGGGATCCCCCTCTTGGAATCCCGATATCCCCTTACCGACTTCAAACTTTTCCATGGAGCAAGAGCTCCCTAGCTTTGACAAAACTTCATGTACACCATTCATGGCATGGTGCACTTCCAACCATTTCCGGGCAATTTCTTCTTCAAGCTTCTTCTTGTCATGGACAAGAACTTCTTCATTTTCAAGGCTTGGCTCACATTTCCCTTTTCTTTTCACCTTCTTTCTCCATCTTTTTGGTTTCTTTTTCTCAACCCTTGGCTTCATTTTTGGAGGGGTATTAGTGCTAGAATCAAATTTGGGAGGGATGACATTGGGGTGATCCTCTCCAACCTTAAGCTTCAACTCCTCTTTTCCTTTTTCATCTTCTATCATCAACACTTCGCCTACCCCTTTCTTATCAATCTTCTTTGGTGTTTCTTTGCTTGAAGCGACAGAGCTACACTCTTCAAGGCAAGTAAATTGGTAGGAGGTGGAAGGTGGAGGAGTCAACTTCTCAACATTGAGGTTCATAATGTTGTCATTTTTATCCTCATTTTCTTGACCCTCCAAATGAACCGAACCATTTTCAAAGAGGAGAGTTTCAATATTTTCTAAACTAGTGTCAAAACTACAAGTATCATCGTTTTTCTCACGGCTCCTCAACTCCCCAAGTATGGAAAGTTCAAATTCATCAACCTCCATTTCCCAAGTCTTAACCTCTTCCCCACACTTGCCGTTGACACACACTTCCTCTTCATGAATTTTGGAAGGAATCAATGGTAGAATGTATTCCTTATCATCATCATATATGTCCTAACACACTTCCGTAGAGGTAATAAGCTCATGGTCATTGATATTCCCTTGCTTTGAGATAACTTCCTCAAGAAAGTTAGTGTAATGAGGTGTCTCTTCCGTGGATGGAAGAGGGACTTCCATCGTTTTCATCAAGTTAAAGAACTTATCGACACATGAGTCTTCATTGGTCACTTCCACCCTTTGAGGAAAAGGCAAAGGTGGCACATAAGAAGGTTTTGGTGTACCCTTGGGTTCCTAAATAACCAACTCACTAACTTCTTGCTTTTCCGGTGTGTTTTCCTCCAACATAAACATTTCTTCTTCTTCATCATTGGCTTCAACTTCTTTTCTCTCAACTTCTATCCCCATAATTTCTTCAAGAACAAACTCATCCTCAATTTCACACCTTCTTTGATCAACAATTTTGGAGGTAGTTGATACAATCGAATCATCATTCTCTTCACCCACTTCAAATGATATTGGCATTGACTCATCACCAAGATTAGGGGACATGCATGCTTCTTCCATTGCCACTTCTCCTCCTACAATGATAGTATTCACCTCATTTACCTCCATAGGATTCCTATCATTTTGCCCTTGGCCTAAAAATCCATCCGGTGGTGTTTGAGGGTCAACAAGAGCTTTGGAACCCATTAGACGGATAAGGGTACTTTGGGAGGCATAGAGTTCCTTTATGTTTTCAAAGACTTGGGTCTCAAGAAATTTTTGATTGGCGGAGAAACTATTCATGCTTTGTAGGGTTGAACTTGCCAAGTCTTCTATCATCTTAAACAATTTGTCATATTGAGGATCTCCCAATAAATTGCTTGCTTAAGGTGGTGGCTGTTGATTGGAAGATTGGCTGGCAAGTGAGAAGGGAGAGTCATGGTTATACCGGTTTTGAAAATTTGAACCTTGGCCTTGGTCAAAGCCTTGGTTGAATCCTTGATAGTTTTGATTGAAATTTTGGTCTTGATAACCTTGGTTGTACCCTTGCTCTTGGTACCCTTGGTAAAAATTTTGATTGTTTTCGTTGCAATTTTGATCTTGGTCCCCTTGATTGAAGCCTTGATTGGCTTGTTTCCTTTGGTTTCCTTGGTAAAAGTCTTGGTAACCGTGGTTGAAGCTTTGTTGATTCATGTTTGGCTTTGTGGTGGGTATTTTTGTAGGGAGTTGTATGTTGTGAAAGGATTTTATAAGAAGGGATCAATTGTGTTGTTTGGTTGTTCTTTGGTAAGGGTTTCTTGGTGAGATTTGGGTGGATGTGCTAGCTTGGTTTAAAGTTGCCAAGTTGGAATTCCCAATCCTTGCTAAGGTCCTTCTTCTTAAAGCTCTATAGAGCCTTTCCGGTTCCGGGTCACTAAGCAAAAGATTATCGTTTCCTCTAGGCATATACTTCAACAAACCGTTAGTCTCCTAGTGCTTTGAGGCACTAGAGGTAAGCAATAACACACTCACTCTACAAGAAACAAGTAACTACTCAAACAAGCAAACAACAAGTAAAGACTAAGCCTAAGACTCTAACTAACTTAGCATAACCTAACGCCATCCCCGGCAACGGCGCCATTTTGATGACCGGGTTTTTGCCGTCACTTCCGGTACCAAAAAAAATTTATAAAACCCAATTAAAAAGTAGTATTTAATCGGGGTCAAACACAAAGATGGCGGGGGTTAGATACTTGGTCGGTTTAAGTCCTCTTTTAGTCAGATAAAAATAAGATGTTGATTAATTGTAAACTAAGATGCAAATGAGATATAAAATTAAGCTAAATGAAAATTGCTTCTAATCAAATGAAGGAAAGCTAAGGTCTTTGGGTTCACTTGGGTAAGTCGGGGAAGAGAATATTGTTAACAAGAAATGGGTAATGATAAGGGCCTATGACTGATCCTAATTTCTTAGTCAATTAGAGCTAACCAACAAGCATTTACTTAATATGAAAAACTAATCTCGACCATGCCATATAGGCCTTCCATTGTATTTCGACCTAGGATAGACTAAACATGATAATGAAAGACTCAAACTTTCATTTAAGCAATCCATCAAACATTTCATAGGTATGGGATTAAGGGTTTACAAACAAGCTTTCACTTAGTTGAGACAAACTCATCACAAACATGCATAAAGACTATCTAATAGCAATAGGCACCAAGATGGATCAAATATGTCTAATAAAGGCTCCAACTTTCATTTAAGCATCTCATTAAACGCTTCTAAAACCATCCAATAGCACAATGCACCAAGATAAGTTAAACATGCTAATAAAAGACTCAAACTTTCGTTCAAACATTTCATCGAGCACTTCATATGCACAAGAGTAAGACCCATTAATTACCCAATTCAAAAGGTTAATAACCCAAATTCACCCCCTTTAATCACCCAAGATTCCCCATGACCTTAGATAAGACTACTCACTCATGTTCATGGGTGAGAAATTAACAACAAATTGCAACAAAACATAAGTAAACATTGTAAGCATGATAAAGACTACTACTTTGGATGAATAATAATTAAACAACATAAGAAATGTAAACAAATGAAGTAAATGTAAAAAAACGATGAGAATTGTGTTAGGATTCATCAATATCATAAGTTTACATATTCATATATGTAATAATTTATTTGGTCATAAAATAAATACAAGATCTTATGCATGCAAACTAAAACAAGATTAGAGAAGAAATCGTCAATCTTACTTATGTGTTTCGGATATTAGGGCACGAACAAGATCTCCTTCTTGTTAGTTCTTGAGCTTTCCAACAATGGATGAACAAAGGTCCAAACTAGAACCTCTCCCAAAAGTATATACCCAAGGAAAACCCTTAATAACTAATATTATTATGAACTAGTAATAATATAAGTCTTACTTAAAATTTGACACAAAATATTAATTTGTTCTCTTGAATATTTCGGTCCAAGAGGGAGAGATTTGTGAGGTTTTTATTTCTCTAAAAATGTTTCATAAGTTGTAGAGAGAATAAATGTTTTCTTACACTAGAAAATATAATTTGAAGTAGTGAATAATGATAGAGAAACCATTGGCATTTCTAGCTAGAAAAACCGGTGGGGAGGGGGAATAAAGGGGCCAATGCATGAGCTTGTGTTCTTCTCAAGATCAACTAGGTTTGCATGGCTACAAGTAAGGTTTAGTCATTGTGCTTTTCTCATTTAAAACAATTAACACAATTTCAACCATAATCCCCTCCAATTTTCGGCACATATATATAAAATGGGGGGTCCATTTTATTTTGTCATTTGTCAATTGTGACATATGTGACATGTGAAATTGTAATGTATTTTTAACATATTAATTAAAAATCAACATACTCATAAAATATGTCATATACAAAATCGACTAGTAATTCGTAATTACTTGTACCAAAACGGTTTATCAATTATAAATCACAACGTCTTGTATTTATAATAAATCATTCATTCAATTTCAATTTCAATTGTTTCGTAAACAATAATTTTATCCAAGTAACAAAACAATTCGATTACTTAGACCGTATCTAATTTAATCGAATTACAATAAGACACGTTAACTTTACTCACAAGATCATCCGTCAATTTTAAGCAATTTAATTAACTTGTATCGGCATACGATTAATTAAATAATCAATTAAGAGTAGTTCCCTATAGGTATGACCTAAGGGGATCAATTGATCACCACCGTTGCACGACAGTAATGTCAAACTCTAGTCAGCCAATCATTACCGATATGTGTGGACCAGTTGACTGTAAAATATTACATCCCACATGTATTCTTAAAATGAGATTTAAACATGTGATCATCATGATCAACAGTTGTGATCGCATTATTGTCGGAGGACACCTATTCCAACAATCTCCCACTTGTCCTCGACAAGTGTGCGTCACCAATTCTCTTGTCCTATTACTATCTCCCACTCAATGCAAGGTGTCTTTTAGGCCGTACTTGCAAGTGATCATATCGAGAGTGGTTTCCTCGATCTGGAGAATAACTGATTGACCGGAATTATCTACCATAGATACCTTCCGAGCGTGGCCACGCATTTCCAGTTCATTACTCCTCGAGTGGCCATGAGATATTGTTTTAACCCTGACAAGGGGTGGACAATTCCTATCGCACTATTCCCTTCGACTAGCCACAGCCATCATAACCCAAAATATGCCCATTTGACCCCATTTACGAAGGTCGTAGTAACATAAATCAAAGTTAATCTGAAACCGTGCCACCTTAGACGAACAGTCTTTAGTCAAAAGAATTGACTCATTAGAATACTATAGTAGCTCTCGCCACGACCAGGCTATATAAATTTGCCAGAACTCTATAAGCGGTCATAAGCCCGACAAAGTGTTCCTAACAGTCTGCCTATGTGATCGACTAGTCATCTCACATGACTCCATGGCACTTGAACTTGCCATCAATCGCATCACACTCTAGTCACTTCGAGACATCACCTCATAAAAATGACTATGGACGAATACAATGTTAATCCGTGTTCACTTTAACGGGGTTCAATTGTCTTTACAACCCGTTTGGATGTAATAAAGTATAAGATGAGTTAATAATAACTCAAACGACAAATGTAGACATCACATTCGGGTAGTCAATACCATATTACCACCTTGTGATGTATATTGTAAGTGTGTAAACACTAGTTATTTGCAACATGAGTTTAACATGCCATGTGTCCACGTGTTCAAACTCTTGAATTGCATTTTCCTTTATTTTCATGTTTGTCTTACATAGCATGAATCTCACCAAGTACATATCTAGTTTCCCAAACTAGATTTAGGTTCTTTACTTTGAGAGAACTTTCTTGTTGTTTATCACATAACAAACGAATTATGGTGGACGACATAACTTACTCTAGTCAAGTGTTCTTCCAACTCATAATGTACCAGGTATATGTTTTGTAAAATCTTGCAACAATTGTCAAGATGATTAGCCTAGCGCTTCTCATAAGTCCTAGTAAATTTGAAAATACTAGTTTTGAGTAACTTCTTACTATAACCAAGTATCTTTTCAAACTTCTTATTTCTCCTTTTAGCTTAAATAGCTTAGGATTTTCATAAATCCTTACGCGTTTTCGAACTTCAATATGTGCAACTTCTTGTCACATAACAGAGTGTTCTGTCAAACACTAGAATAGCTCATTAGTTCTTCTCGAGAATTCATGACGATTCTTCTATGGCTTACCAATGACTCATCATGCTCATAAGCATATGATTCATTATAGGACATGTGCATGATTATTCTAATGGCGGAAACATTAGTAATCTTTAATCATGTGATCAACCATTTTTAAGTTCAATGAATGACCATGACTGCTTATGGTAATTCCATTTTCATCGATATGAATAACCTACGTTTCTCGTTGATTTGATGTGCATATCTCAATGCCTATCCAACATCCCATGATGTGATTGGATTCATCTTAGTCCATTTTCATCCAGAATTGAAAACTCAAATACTTCCTTATGAAAGATAGTACTAGCTCGTCATTCTCAATGAGTAATGAGTTATAAATTTTACAAGATGATTGCTCCCACTAAATTTCATGTCTTCACATGAGATTGCTCCCACTAAATTTCATGTCTTCACATCAAAATTTCAAACTCCCACTCAATTTCACATGTTTCGTAATTGACTACTGAATCGAAACATTTCAAGAATTGAAACACATTTTGCTTTGTCAAGTTATTAAGATAAAACCATATATGTTCCCAACATATCTTTTCAAAATACCTATTTTGAAAAGGTTTCAATCTTAAACTCATTCATTTTTATAATGATGCGTAGCAATGTCATTATTTACAAGTGAAATCCCATTTAATACACGTCCTTCTCGAAATACCCTTTTCGGAAAGAGGTTTAACCATTTCATTTTCATAATGAGGTTAATTAATGACACTAGCGTGGTTAACAATTAACTTAGCTCTTGTAGACATCGGCATATCTTTCTTTGCAACTTTTAATCATAAATGTCATTTATATTCAAGGATGCAACTTTGTTTCATTTAGGCTCTTAAGTAAATATCAATATTGAAACTCTTATTCATATGTAGATCATAAACTGGCCAAATCTCTTGTTGAGACTTTTCTTTAGTCATTTTCTTTCAAAAACTTTCTTTTGGTCTCCTCGTGTAGTTATCTTTAAGAACATATTCTTATGATTACTTCACTTGGTCTCTTTTGTCATGTAGATCTCATCTATTCGAGACCATAGATCTCATCTATTCATGTATACTATCTAATTCGGTATACAAATCATTCTTCCTTTCGTAGATCTCATTTACTCAAGTATACAAATTATTCTTTGTATTCTTTGTGTCTTCATTTTTCTCCCACTCTATCTTTAGAATAAATACACTAGATATTCAAAGATAGCTTATGAGACACAAATAATGATTTTGAAGGAGGAGGAGGATTATCTCATAGATTTGATGAGTGTACTTGGTAATTGACATTCCTTTAGGAGAGTTCATCAACTCAACATCACTTTATAATGATCATACACAAGCCTCAAGCTTGTGGACATATAATGAATCCTATCATTATAATTGTCTATTGGATCACTTTAAGTAGATGATCATATGTTTCTATGTGCAAGCATATAAAGACGAATTTTTAGAACAAACAAATATGATAAAAGGGGTGACTTGGGTTGCAAGCCAAGCCACCAAAATCCAAAATACAACCATTGTTAAAAGGATCAACCATTTCCATGTCGAACACGGAAATCAAAATAGTTCTAAAATTCATAACATTAAAATAAAGACAATAATAAAAGCCAAGCTTCATTGGTAGCTACTCCTAGCTCCTTCATGATTTCTCAAGCTTGCTTCTCTTTTCCCTTGTCTTTGCTTGGAGGAGGCCCTATTTACAATAAAAAGGGGATACATTATCACAACTTTGTATAAAAATACCATAGTTGAATTAGAAACATAAAAGAAAGGATAGTCATTTACCTACTGGAGTGATCTTTCCTGCTTTGATGTCACCAAGATACTTGGAACAATTCCTCTTCCAATGTCCAACACCATTACAATAATGGCATTTATCAAGAGGACCCTTCTTGGTTTTGGAAGTCTTAGCCTTGTTGGACATGGGAGCTTGCCTCTTACCCTTTTTCCTATTCTTCTTGAACTTCCCCTTGGTCTTAATGCTTATATTAAGCACATCCTTAGGTGGGTTAACATTTAGCCCCATGTCTCTTTCGGCTTGCACAAGTAACTTGTGCAACTCTTCAAGAGACACGTCCTTGTCTTGCATATTGAAATTCACCCGGAATTGTACATATGCTTTGACTTTGGATAATGAGTGAAGAATCCTATCAACAATGAGCTCCTTGGGGATTTCAACCTTTTGAATTTTCAATGTCTCAACTAGCTCCAACAATTTGAGCACGTGAGGGCTAACCTTTTGGCCCTCCTTGAAATCGAGATCAAAGAATGTCGAGGCCGCCTCATATTGGACGATCCTCGGTGCTTGTGAGAACATTGATACCCGTCGTTGTGAGTACCAAAAATAAGATTTATAATTTCCTATTAAGACTAACCTAGGCTAGTGGTAACAGGGTCGAACCACAAGGAGGCAGATGTAAATTCTAGTTGATTTATATTCAGTCTAAGGTAACAATTGTGGGGGTTGAATTGAGATGGTTTATAACTAATAGCAATAAAAGACAATAAACAAAAAAAAACGGTTTAACAGATAAAGAAGGGGTACTAGGATGGTCGGTTTATTAAAGCTTCGGCGGCAGCATACTAAACTGGTCCAAATCGAACACAAGTGAGGCGGGAAACAAGAGGTCCTCTCGGTCCACTCTTAACAAATAGTATCTTTCGATCTCGCTATAGGTCCCTAATACCACTAATACTGACTCTCGTCCTGAAAAGTGACTAACGGTCTAAACTATACCTATCTTTCGATCTCAGCACAGTTTAGTCGATTTAATTGGTGGTCAAATAACTTTCCCTATCTTTCGATCTAATGGGTCAGTCATAAATAAGCATCTAACTGGTCGCATGCATTCGATTAGTTAAATATAACATTAAATTCAATTAAAACGAAGGGTAACCTCACGAGGTCAGTCGATCGACCGAGAATGTCAGTCGATCGACTGACATGCGAATCAGGCAGTGTTCAATACTTTGCCGCCTACGCTAAAATTCGCCTACATCCTAGCACAAACTATTTAGCTACTCATGCTAAAAGTTATAACAACAATAATACTAAGGCATAAAAGCGTTGAATTCATAATTGAAGCGGTAGAATAAACAATTAACATGCAACAATAAAGATGGTTTCGGGAATCTATCTAGCAATTCTAATCTATTGATGAAATAAAGATGAACTAAAAATAGGGCAGAAGAATACCGAGTTGCAGAGGAAAGATTAGTTATTAAGAACCGAAAATCCAATGCTCGACAATCCCAAACCCTAACTATGATATTCTAGAAACTCAATGTAAATTTCTGATAATAAAACTTGATTGAAAACTGAATGAAAAACTAGATCCCTCCTGAATGTCTATAGGTTACGTTATATAGAAAGTTTACGTAACAATTATTCCAAAACCTAAACTTAATGGGCTTCAAGTTCCTCGGTCTTTTAATTCTCGTCTGGAATAGCATCATGGTCGATCGACTGATGTGATGGGTCGATCGACTGCTTGGCAGTGAACAGTAGCTTCTGTAACCCGAGGGTTGGTCGATCGATCAAGGTGGTGGTCGATCGATCGCTTTGAGCCGCTACTTGACTTCTATGAACTCGTGGACTTGTCTTTTGGGCCTTGAATTGCGCACCAAGCTCGTTCCTTGGGTGAGTACTTCACGTCAAAATGCAATGCAGGATACTTGGGGACGGATTTAGCTTGATTTCATTTGGATTCTTCACATTTTCGCAATAATGTACAAAATACGGAAGTAGACGGAAATAGGGAGAAATGCAGCATAAACTACATGAATGAGCTCTGAAATGCGTGTAAAATGGGATGTAAAACATCATATAAAAGACACGCATCAAACTTCCCCAAACCAAACCCTTGCTTGTCCTCAAGCAAGAACTAGACTCGATCTAATAACCTAATGGAACGAGTTCAATCTCAGAGCGAAATGCAACATGTAAAGCCTAAACCAATTTAATGCAATAACCAACAATCAATTAGCAATGTGAATCATGCAAACGAGTTATGTAGTCGTTAAAAACTACTGAACCGTCAACTGTAGAGACTTATCAAATTGGACTCTCACGAGTCGCTCAAATCACTCAATAAGTACAGGTGAATATGTGTAAGATAGAAAGAATTAATTTTGTAGTGACTCTCACCTAACTACGACCTATAAGAACATGCCTGCAATATAATATGAAAATGATCTCTACAATCGTACATACGCATTCCAACCAACAAAATGACCATGACACATGCCGAGATATAAATGTGGATATGTGAGGTATGGGTAAGAAGAGGCAAAACGTTTATGGTAAAGTGGAGGTACAGGTGATCAAGCTAGTACCAAAACGGAACCAAATGGCAACATCCAACTTCTTGCTCATAATCAAACGAAACGGTGCTATAGCAAGCACAAAACTCACAATCTCCAAAATACTAAATCAATAAACTCCCCATAGGATATGAATGAATCATGGGAGCAAAAAAATCGCCAAAGAATAAAGACTGAATCATGCGAATTGATTTTTCCTTTTTCTATTTCTTTCAAACTCCAGTCGATCGACTATAAATGGCAGTCGATCGACTGCTTCTACAGTACAGAACTCTCTTCTTTTTTTTTTCTTTTCGAAATATTTTTTTCTTCTTTTCTTTTTTCTATTTATTTCTTTCCTTTATTTCATCTTCCCAATAACGTCTCAACAGAGCATATGCCACCAAAAATGAGTAACAACCCCAAGAACACAGACTACTAGCTTGACAAAGGACAGGCTAAATGTAGGATGTAGTAAATGGGACAAAAAGGGATATTTTTGGCAGTGTGGAGCTTATGGGTAAAACGAGAAAAAGGGAAACCTCTACCACATGTGTCAACTAACCACAGACCGAATGCATACAGGTATTAAGTAGATCAAGTTCATATTTATGCAAATTAAGGAAACATGTCTCATAAGGAGTACTACTCACATTCCTAGATAAACCGGTCATGAATGTCACCAGTTATAGGCTCTAATTCTCAGAGTATATGATGTAGTTTGCCAATTTTCTAAGTCAAGTCTCAAGTTCAGCAAGAATGTAACGAAAACTCGTAGATATGCAATTATACGATTCTACTAATAACATGTTAATCAAGCAAGGCTCAGGCAAAACAGGTGCATAATGCAATATCATCCTTGAAATACTACCGTTCCGACTCGACCTATATGCTAAAATAAACGTGCGTTTTTTGGAAATTTTTGAAATTTGTCAATTTTTTTTGAATTTTGTATATATGGATGAAATGAAATAAACAATGCAAGACAAAAATATAAACGTGAAACAGAAATGCAATAAAACTTATGCAAATGCAACGCAAAGCCCTTCCCCAAACCAAATCACACAATGTCCCCATTGTGCAAAATCATGTAATGAAATAAAAGAGAAACGGGAATTTGCGAGAAAATAAGTAAACGACACATAAAGTGAAGACAAGGAGACTCACAAGACTTTAAGCGCAGCAAGGGAAACCTCCCCAAACCAGCGTGAGCTAGGAGGTTTCAGTAGCCAGCAGTGCTACTAATAAGTACCTGAAAGACAGACAAAAACCACGCATGTAACCGAGAAAGACAATAATGAAGCGGTAAAATTGTGCACAAATGAGAAAATCAGAAGAAATAAATAATTTGATGGAAAATGAAGTGGAGTAGAAAACTCCCTCAAGTCCGCAAATCGACCAAACACAGCAGGGGAGAGGTCGTGATCAGATACAGCAGCGTCTTTAGTCGATCGACCAAAAGGGGCAGTCGATCGACCAGATGAACAGGAACAGAAGCTCCTGGAAAGCGCAACTCAGTCGATCGACCAAGAGGGCTAGTCGATCGACTGAAAGTACTGCTGTACTCCTTATTTCTTCGTATTTGCTCAATAATTTGAGCAAATGAGGTCTAAAAACCTGCAAGTGCATAATAATATGCGCCCAAAATTGCGCAAAACCCAGAATAAAGTCTAAAGTACTTAAAAATCCTAAGCAAGCGAAATAAAATGCGAAGTTTTCGCGTACACAAAAGCAATAAAAAATGTCTTTAACAAAAGCAAATAAAATGAAGTTTATAACGAACTCGATCAACTAATAGTTGATCAAGAAAGACCACGGTATTGCCCACTTCGTCGGCTTCTGGCTACTAGAGGTAGCCTCAATGGTGCTTATCTTGGCAGCTGCACCCTTCGTAGCTTCCACGTCCGTATGGCTCAACGGATGAACATTCTCATCATCTCCCCAGTCAAGGATCTTTTCGGGCTTGTCATAATCCAAATCAGACTCTCTGGCTTTGACCGGCTCGTCATCAACTACCTCATCAATCCCATAGCTCAGACAACCAAGGCCTCCTCGTTGAATGATCGGTTCCTTCGCAGCTAGAGTGACCTGCAACTCTACCTTCCCCGAACCAGCTCCTGCAACATCTAAAACAACAGATTCTTCCTCCCTTTTGCTCCCAATCCGGGGCGGAGGGGTTAGCACAGGAGTAGTAATAGAGACAGGTAAGTCAGGAAGCACAAAGTACGATTTCTTTTCAGAAACCGTATTACAAGTCACAGGCCACATGGGGTCCTTCTTTTTAGCAGGTTGGGCAAAAACAATGGAGTGCTTGCCTACTTTGAAAGTCAAGGTCCCTAGACCGACATCTATGACTGCACCAGCAGTGTGCAGAAATGGCCTACCCAAAATAATGGGAATATGGGCATCCTCAGGCATGTCAAGTACAACGAAGTCTACATGAAAGAAAAACTTCCCTATTTGGACAGGGATGTCCTCAAGGACTCCTATGGGTTGGACCGCAGATCGGTCACCATCCGAACGTCATGTCATCATCTGCGAACCTAGTCAATTTAAGCTTCCTAGCTAGACTCAAAGGCATGACGCTTATACTAGCTCCTAAGTCACATAATGCCTTCTCAATAGAGAAGGTACCTATTTTGCAAGGAACAGAAAAGCTACCCGGGTCCTCTAACTTATGGGGCGCAGTGTGGGACAAGTAGGAGCAAGACTCTTTAGTTAATGCAATAGTGTGAACATGTTCAAGCGACTTTTTCTTAGACAATAACTGTTTCATAAACTTAGTGTATGCTGGCACTTGGTTAACTAACTCAAGGAAGGGTACTTGAACATTCAAGCTACGAATAACTTTCTCAAACTTACTGAAAGATACCTGTTCCTTTGTCGGCACTAGTCTCTCCGGATATGGGGCTGTAAGGAGTACCTTGGCCCTCTCCTCTAAGTTGCGCATGCCGGCATCCGTGGACTTAGGCTGGAAGTCTACTGCTTTCTCCTTATTGAAGCTTGAACCCTCCTCAGACCGTCTCAAATGTGAGCCATTGACCGTCATTGGGTCAAACTTCGGAACCGGGACGGACCCATCAGCACTCGGGTCTGGTCCTAACGTCTTCGGGATTGTCGAACCTCGGAACAAATGGTCTCTCAAATTGTCGGGCATTGAAGGACGAAATTCCTCGCTATCAGCAGTAACCTTGGTCGATCGACCACTCTCCTCAGTCGATCGACCGTTGTGCACAGTTCCAGAAGCTCCTGTAACCCGTGTATCAATCGATCGACCGGGTACATCAGTCGATCGACTGATATACCTGGTAGATGCCTGTTTCTTTGATTTATTCGTTGAAGCTTTTTTTTGACTTGTTTCCGGCTCATCTTTTTCGACAGCGTCCTCGACCATGGCAGGTCCCTCGAGGGTGGACGCACTCCTCAAAGTGATGGCATTTAAGGTCTCCTTTTGGTTAGTTTGGGTCGGCAAGTGTCCGGGAGCTCGAGTGTTGCTTTTGCTAGCCAATTGAGCAATTTGGCTTTCTAGTAGCTTCATCCCGGCCTCTCTTGCTTGGGACTCTTTTAGCAACAAGTTCTTAAGCTCGGAAAATTCAGAATTCTGCGATTGTTGCTGCTGCGGCACATAGGAAGTTTTCTGATATTGTTGTTGCTTTTGATGAGGGGGCACATAAGGTTGCTGCTGCGGCGGAGCTTGAGTTGGGTTCAGGACATTTTGGCTCCTCCAACTCAAGTTTGGATGGGTATTCGGCTCATAGTAGGTGTTGGTCTGCTTATAGTGTTGAAAGGCAGCACAAGACTCAAAGGGACTAGGGCAGTTCTTCGAAACGTGCCCCTCAGCTCCACACCTTTCACAGACGAAAGGACCGTCTGACACAGCATTTACCTGGTACATCCCACCTTTAGAAGCTCCTCCTAGTTCATATTTGTCAAATCTCGCAGTGAGAGCCTCAAGCGTAGCAACAGAGGAGGATTCAGCAGCTCTCCTCTGGTTCCCTCTGGAATTCCCATACTCGGCCTTGTGGGTAGCTAGATCGTCAATGATCTTCCACCCCTTGGTTGCTCCCAAATTCTCAGCAAATCGGCCATTGGCTGTAGCATCCAAAATGGCCCTCTGATCGTCGTACTACCCATTATAGAAATGATTTCACAAGCTCCATTTTTCGAACCCATGGTGCGGTATGGTTCGCACCAACTTCTTAAATCGGACCCATGCTTCGTGGAAGTTCTCATCCGGCCCTTGTTTAAAGCCCGTGATTTGAGCTCTAATAGCAATCGTCCTTGAAGCAGAAAAGTACTTCTTGTAGAATGCCAATGCTAATGAGTTCCAATCGGTAATCCCATGAACGGCTCGGTTCAGATCTCTATACCACTCCCTTGCAGCATCACGAAGGGAGAAGATGAACATGGTCTCCTTGATCTGGTCTTGGGTCACGCCGGCTGGTGGGGGTATGGAACAGCAGTAGTCAATAAAGGTCTCCATATGCTTAGCTGCATCTTCATTTGCAGCTCCCCCGAACTGGTTCTTCTCAACCATGCTAATGTATGAAGGCTTTGGTTCGAACTTCCTGACATCTCCTGGTAATTCGAACCCCTTTTATAAGTTTTCAGCTGTCGGCTCAGAATGACTAGCTATACTTGCTTCCTCGGCCATGACTTGAATTTCTGGAGAAGTAACTGTCTCGGCGGAAGAAGTGGAAACGGGTGAAGACTGTGGGTCTTCTTCGAACAGATCGTTCTCGTAATAGCTTGACAGAGTACTCAGCTCTTCCTCTGTCGGTAGTACCCTTTGTGTTCGTCTCAACTCACACAAAGATTTCTCTATCTCAGGGTCAAATGGTACTAGTTCACCACCCTGTGACCTGCGCATAAGAAGAAACTACAAAAAGAATATAAGAACAGTTTAAGGAACGGATGTCCCTTAAACTATGAAAGACTAAAAATAAAACAACTAAAATTAGAACTATTGCCTCCCCGGCAACGGCGCCAAAATTTGATACCCGTGGTTGTGAGTACCAAAAATAAGATTTATAATTTCCTATTAAGACTAACCTAGGCTAGTGGTAACAGGGTCGAACCACAAGGAGGCAGATATAAATTCTAGTTGATTTATATTCAGTCTAAGGTAACAATTGTGGGGGTTGAATTGAGATGGTTTATAACTAATAGCAATAAAAGACAATAAACTAAAAAAACGGTTTAACAGATAAAGAAGGGGTACTAGGATGGTCGGTTTATTAAAGCTTCGGCGGCAACATACTAAACAGGTCCAAATCGAACACAAGTGAGGCGGGAAACAAGAGGTCCTCTCGGTCCACTCTTAACAAATAGTATCTTTCGATCTCGCTATAGGTCCCTAATACCACTAATACTGACTCTCGTCCTGAAAAGTGACTAACAGTCTAAACTATACCTATCTTTCGATCTCAGCACAGTTTAGTCGATTTAATTGGTGGTCAAATAACTTTCCCTATCTTTCGATCTAATGGGTCAGTCATAAATAAGCATCTAACTGGTCGCATGCATTCGATTAGTTAAATACAACATTAAATTCAATTAAAACGAAGGGTAACCTCACGAGGTCAGTCGATCGACCGAGAATGTCAGTCGATCGACTGACATGCGAATCAGGCCGTGTTCAATACTTTGCCGCCTACGCTAAAATTCGCCTACATCCTAGCACAAACTATTTAGCTACTCATGCTAAAAGTTATAACAACAATAATATTAAGGCATAAAAGCGTTGAATTCATAATTGAAGCGGTAGAATAAACAATTAACATGCAACAATAAAGATGGTTTCGGGAATCTATCTAGCAATTCTAATCTATTGATGAAAGATGAACTAAAAATAGGGCAGAAGAATACCGAGTTGCAGAGGAAAGATTAGTTATTAAGAACCAAAAATCCAATGCTCGACAATCCCAAACCCTAACTATGATATTCTAGAAACTCAATGTAAATTTCTGATAATAAAACTTGATTGAAAACTGAATGAAAAACTAGATCCCTCCTGAATGTCTATAGGTTACGTTATATAGAAAGTTTACGTAACAATTATTCCAAAACCTAAACTTAATGGGCTTCAAGTTCCTCGGTCTTTTAATTCTCGTCTGGAATAGCATCATGGTCGATCGACTGATGTGATGGGTCGATCGATCGCTTGGCGTGAAAAGAGCTTCAGAACTCGAGGGTTGGTCGATCGACTGAAAGTGGTGGTCGATCGACTGCTTGAGCTGCTACTTGACTTCTATGAACTCGTGGACTTGTCTTTTGGGCCTTGAATTGCGCACCAAGCTCGTTCCTTGGGTGAGTAATTCACGTCAAAATGCAATGCAGGATACTTGGGGACGGATTTAGCTTGATTTCCGCTGGATTCTTCACATTTCTGCAATAATGTACAAAATACGGAAGTAGACGGAAATAGGGAGAAATGCAGCATAAACTACATGAATGAGCTCTGAAATGCGTGTAAAATGGGATGTAAAACATCATATAAAAGACACGCATCAAACATTGTCACAAGTTTGGAATAGATTTCATAAGCGGTGCCCATTTTAAAGGCTCTTCTTTGGAGATCCGCCTCCATAGCAAAAATCAACACATTTTCCATAGCGGCGGACTCTTTGTGGTAAGCCTCATATGCTTCCCTAGTGGCGGCACTCGACCTAGCATTAGGTTCGGGTGGAGAGGCGTCAATGAGGTAACGAAGCTTGTCGTCACCTTGAGCGGCTAATTTGAGTTGGGCATCCCAATCGGAGAAATTTGACCCATTCTTTTCAAGTTTACAATTATCCATGAAGGATCGGAGCCATGAAACATTAGTGAGAGTGGTGGCGTTGGTGTTTGTGCGGCCATTTGTTATGAGAAATAAAAGTAGTCTACAAAACAAAATAGAAGGAATAAAACACTTATCATTTTCAAAATAATAAAAATACTCGTAAATTTTAATTTAAACAAGTTTTATTGCATTTATCTAGTGACCTCGACCCAACTTGATAAATGATTCCAAGACCCAAATTTATATTAACTTGGGCACGGTGTAGCCGATTCATCCCTTATCAATATAACTCGGTGGATTAACTCTTTAATTGATTCTACTTTTAGAACTCTTGGTCGATAAAATTACATTAATATTTATCTTTTAGCCCAAAACACATCCGGCTATGGTCGAGAATACTTTTGTTGAGTTCAACCCAAATTTCGAATAAAAGTGTCCATGATCAAAATTCACATTAACTTGGGCCCGGTGTAGCCGATTCATCCCTTATCAACATGAATTCGGTGGATAGACATTTATCACCCACTTCCCCTACGTAACAAGGTTTGTACCCCGGTGTGGCCGCGCGCACTCCCTCACGAAATAGGTTTTCATGGCTTCTACTTTTTGGTAAGGCTAAGTCTCAATTGTTTATTTTAGCGAGAGGTCATGTGAATTTATTATCTATCACGTTTTAAGTGAACTACGATAATTGTAATTGACACGGTCGATAAACTCGATTTAAAATGCATGTTTAGTTATGGCGATTTAGCGATGCATGCAACATATAAATAAAATGCAAAGCATAAGAATAAAATCCTAGTATGGCCTTCCTAAAATAGTAAATCTAATAAACTATTACAAATTCGGAAACCAACTCCTTTGGTCCCTTGAACTTCGGTCTTGGCACGCACTTCAAGGCAACACTTTCTTTGATGGATCGCCTTCTCGAATGGCACCGTCTTCAAGGAACTCCGGAATAATTAAATTACAAAATGAATTACATAATTTCCTATTATACATTTGTAATAAAAATAAAAATAAATCTATTAAATTACAAAACGGTGATACGAGATCACAATAATTACAACCGAATCGATATTCCCATACATTTCGGGTAATACCAATTAAAACTAAGGCCATACTAAGTAAAATTACATAATTCAAAAATTACATAAAATTAAAATATGACAATCATAAATAAAATGCAGCATTATAATATGTATGAACATGCTAGATTTTATGCTAAATCGCCTTTTTAAGAGCCAATATCGTATATTTATCGGTTTTTCATGGATTTGCGTGATTATAACTTGTTTTTTTTTTTGGTAAAAAGGTAAGCTTATATTAATAAGATAACCAAGATACAATCGTTTATAGCTCAACTAGCTAACAAAGCTAACTCACTGATCAACAAGTTTTAACCCCCTAACTAACAAGATTAGAGAAAAGCACACACATTACATAACAAAAAATCTAACTTTGTCGAATCTAGCGGCAATAAGGAATTTTGGACGCAAAAGGATGTTCTCTGTTCTGCAATGATTCCTGCTCCACCAGATAGAATATATAAGAGCTAGCAGCAGCATTGCATCCTGATATTGAAGCTTCTGTGAAGAAAATCTCTGTCTGGACCACCAATCAAACCAGTCCTGACTAGGTAGGTGGCACCCCAGTCTAGAGGACAAGATTTGAAGGCATTTCTTGCTATATTCACACGCAAAAAACAGATGGGCGCGTGGCTTAGGAGCATTAGCACATAAGACATAGGAATTATCCATGACAATCCCCATTCTTTTCAGACGCTCTCTGGTTAATAATCTGCCATGCATCACCAGCCACCCTATAAAGCTGATCTTAGGGAGGGCACCTGATTCCCAAACAAAGTTTGCCCAAGGTACATTCATACAAGGAGAGCCAAGCCAGTCATAGCCACTTCGAATAGTGTAGTCCTGCTGATGCTGCAACCACCAGTCTCCCACATACCCAGCTTTAATAAGATCTCTGATCCTACAAAGCTTCCTCCAAGCCCAACTGCTATTAGTTTTAGGTAGATAGCTATGCCAATCACCATCCTTTATATAAATAGAGTGAACCCATCTCACCCAAAGGTGATCCTTTTTCTGAGCTAGCCACCAAATGTATTTACCTAAGGCAGCCTTGTTCCAACGTATAATATCAGTTACCCCCAAACCACCATGTTTCTTAGCCTGGCATATCTGATCCTATGATACCAAAGTACTACCTTTATCATTGTCAAGACCAGTCCATAAGAAGTTCCTGCAAATCTGTGTTATTTTCTTAAGAATAGAGCTGGGTAAGATAAAAATGCGTGCCCAGTAATTATGTAAGTTGGCCAACACAGACTTAATGAGCACTAGTCTCCCAGCATAGCTCAATTTCCTGCTGCCAATACTTCTAATTCTGCTGACCACTCTTTCAATCAGACAATTACATTCTAACACAGACAATTTCTTTGATTATAACTTGTTAAAATCATAATAATTACATAAATTCATATTTATGTACAAGTTAATTACCCTAACCATCTTAGGACTAAAAAATTAGTCTCCACTAACATTTTGACAATAATTAAACTTGATTTCTTAATATTGTTCATAAATGGACCCAAAAATACAAAATTATGCTATAAACTTCAAATTAAATTATAAAAATTTCAAATAATTTCAAATTTTGAAATTTAAACTCATGAACATTCTGGAAAAATACCATGACACTCATAATATTCAAAACTTAGGTTAAAAATTTCGAAAATTATCGAGAAAAACAATGTTGCGGTTTATCGGTTTTAACAAATATGACCATAAAAATATGAGAAAAAATATTTTCATCAACTTTTCAATTTTAGATCTGAATTATATGATAAAATGCAACATGTGACGTTTTTCCTTTAGTCATGAAGTATGTTTTAGCATTAATACTAATTATAGTCACTATTTATGTGATTTTTCATCAAAAATTCATAAATCATGCAAAAAGACTTCATTATAGCCAAATATTTTACACACATCTTGTAAAATTGCATGTGACAACATATTAAATTTTCATGACCAGATTCGAAATATAACTCTTATTAACCTATTTACCCATATAAATACGATTTTAATTAATAAAATTCATATTTCGAGCAAAACAACTTATTTGAACATGAAAATTAACAGGACATCAGTAGATAATATATGTGAAACCATATCCAAAAAGCACTGAAAAATTCGAAGTTTAGCTATTTTTCGTCCAAAAATGACATTTTTATCATAAAAATCACATTTTAATGCCAATAATATATAAAATGAACAATAAAATCCATAAATAAACCAAAATCTCCTAAAAATCACTTAGGACCAGAAACTTTTAACATGCAAGGTTATTTTTAGGTTTATCTTCATAAATCCAAATTAATTAGTTTTGTATGTTAATCTTATAACTCGGAAAAACCATAAACCGATTTGCATGCAAACAACCTAAGGCTCATGATACCGCTTGTTAGGATTCATTAATATCATAAGTTTACATATTCATATATGTATTAATTTATTTGGTCATAAAATAAATACAAGATCTTATGCATGCAAACTAAAACAAGATTAGAAAAGAAATCGTCAATCTTACTTATGTGTTTCGGATATTAGGGCACCAACAAGATCTCCTTCTTGTTAGTTCTTGAGCTTTCCAACAATGGATGAACAAAGGTCCAAATTAGAACCTCTCCCAAAAGTATATACCCAAGGAAAACCCTTAATAACTAATATTATTATGAACTAGTAATAATATAAGTCTTACTTAAAATTTGACACAAAATATTAATTTATTCTCTTGGATATTTCGGTCCAAGAGGGAGAGATTTGTGAGGTTTTTATTTCTCTAAAAATGTTTCATAAGTTTTAGAGAGAATAAATGTTTTCTTACACTAGAAAATATAATTTGAAGTAGTGAATAATGATAGAAAAACCATTGGCATTTCTAGCTAGAAAAACCGGTGGGGAGGGGGAATTTGTTGGAGCTTGTGTCCTCCACAGTTAGTGTGATAACGTATATAAATCTCTTATAGGCTCACAAGGGTATACTTAGTATTTTATGAGTTGATTAACGTTTACTAAATAACGGTTGGCTTGCTAGAAGTTTGACGTTATTATCATACTCATGGCGGTGATCAACTGGTCCCTAAAAGTCACACCTAAAGGATGTGTTTGAGAGATGTGATTATATGAAAATGTAATCACATTGATGCCTTATATGACTAAAAGGTTAGTCCATGTATATGACTAAACAGTTAGTCAATGTGATGATGAGACGATTATTTAATATAATTAAATAATATTAGCTGAGACGAATTAATTGTTAATTCGTAAATTGAATATAAACTGTTATATTTAATTAATGTATATAATGTTAGCTTAAATGAATTAAGATGTTAATTCGTAATTAAACGTAATCGGTTATATTTAATTAGCAAATTATAAATATGCGATATTTATAGTTAATGTATATATTATACGAAATTGTCATAATAAATGTTGACAGACCGGTATTAATAAATGGACTACAAACTGTTGTGGACAGACTTATTAATACATGACGACTTTAATGACAATTGATAAATAATACAAATTTTATACATTTTTAGAACAACAAAAAATAAGGAGATTTTCTCCTTATTTTTGGTGGTTGGTGAAACCGAAAATAAGAAGATAATTCTCCTTATTTTCTCGGTTGTTACACGGTTTAAGGAACTAAAAAGAGAAGAAAATATCTCCCCCTAATTACACTCATTTACACGGTTATATGAGAGAGAGAGGGAGATCATTTTACTTACTCATTTTTTACCTAAAACCTCTCAGCACAAAACCCTAAAAACTTCTCTAAAATTAGGTGAAATTAGGGTTCTTATTCTAACAAAAAGAAAGGCATTTCTTAAAGCATTTTAGGTGCAACAATTAGGAGAATATCGATTTCGATATTGTTCTTAGGCCAAATTGCTAGGACCAAAGGTTAATTCTAAATCTCTATTCTTTTGTTTATGCAATTCGTTTATGACTAGTAATTTCATATATCATAATTCGTTATAATCCGAATTTTTCTTGATGAAGTATACCGATATTTCCCACAAGTGGTATCAGAGCATAGGCCACGAAATTATTTTATATGATTTTCATAAATGGATTTAAAAGAAAATTTGAGAAAAAGAAAAAAAAAAAAAAAAAAAGGGGTTCGGCCGTTTTGAAAAAAAAAATTCTGCCGATTAAATTTTTTTTTTTGCCGAGACTTTTTGTTTTTTTTGTTGCTTTGTTCCCATTTTGATTTATTCATATTGTTGTTTTAATTAGTTAAGATGATAATATGATAAGTTTGTAGATGTTTTGATTTAATGAGAATTAAATTAAAATGTAAATGGAAATTATTTTTATTTGTTGATGATTTGTTTTTGCTATATAGTTTTGGCATACAAGGTAATTTAATCATGTTCAAATCAATTGTGATGAATTAAATATACGGATAATCGATTTAATCATAATTTGGATATTCATTTTAAGAGGTTAAATTGAATCATCTAGTTTGAATCCAATTTTAAATTAAAAGATGATGTTTATGCCAATCTTGTTATATTAGCAACAATAAACAAATTTGTTCATCTATAAGAATATGTTTTCTAAAAGAAAAAAAAAAACTGTTTTTTTGAAAATTAGGGCTAAATGCAAAGAGAAAAAAAAAACTGTTTTTTTTTTGTTTTTAGGGCTAAATGCCGAATTGAAAAAAAAAATTTGTTTTTCGGTTTTGCCGAGAGCTATTAATTAAAAAAAAATTTGTTTATTTATGGCCAATAATCTTTATACATTATTTATAATGTATGATTGTTTGTTGTGAAAAGGTTCACAAATTTGAGATACCCAAATTATTTTAAAGAGGTTTAAAATAATGTTAGATTAATTCATATTATAGGTTAATGTGAATTAAGATTGAAATTATTGTGAGTAATTGAGGAATTGTCACATAATTTGATAATTTAAATAGGTGGTTTGGATAAATTACTCTACATAATTAAGGAATTATGTCTTGAATGATTAATTTATAGTTGATGCATTTTTTATTTAGTTGAATGTTTTGTTGAATGGTTTATTTACGTATTTTTGCAATCGGTTGTAATTTGTAATACCTAGTGTGGCTTTAGTTAATCATGTTTTCGTAATGATGGAAACATAATTTTAATGTAATTTTGAGATCTCGTATCTCCTTTTGGTTTTCGTTAAGTATTATGGTTTTGAAATTAGAATGTAAATAGGTTCATTTTGTAATTTATTAATTGTAATTTTGAGAAGACTATAGATGGAGGTTGGATTGCTCACTTCCGCTACATGGACCAAGATGGAACATCAAGACAAGATTCTCGGGTCCTAGGAAGGATTCCAAAGTTGTATTTATGTTCATTTTGGTAGATAGGCCACATGATGTGACCATAATTGGCGCATATTTAGGCCCCGAATTACCATTGTTTCCATGCTTTTTAGTGCCTATTTGGGTCATTTCTTATCTTTAGTTCTTTGTTTTGCATATTCTTTGAGATTTTGATCCCTTGGTAGGAAAGGAGTAAGAATCTTGCATTTTCATGGTAAAACGAGGCTAAATTGATTGTATTCAATGACCAAGCATCAAGAAGAGACAAGACTAGAAGGCCTTTGTACATATTATAGTAGAAGAACAATGTTGAGAAAGGATCCTTGCGTCCCCAAGGAAATCCCCAAGGAATTTATGAAGAAAAGGGAAGAAAAGAAGAAGAATTGAAGCTGACCAACAATCCGAACGGATTGCGGATAATCCGCCCGTCGTCCACCAGCCCAATCCGAGCGTCCCTCCTTGGAATCCGCTCGGATTCCCCTACAACAATCCGAGCGTCCCTCTCCTGAATCCGCTCGGATTGCACAGCCCAAATCCGGCCGTCCGACTCTAATCCGCACCGATTTCGCACAAAGACGGATTTCATTCTTCAAGCTACGAAAAGAGAAGCCCTTCTCTCGAAAAATACCGGGTCCTCCTTGCTCAACTTAAAAAGTGTAATTACTAGTTTAGCCCTTAGTTAACCCTAATGCATCCTCCCCAATTTTCACTATAAATACCCCATTAGTCTAATTAGAGGAGCATGTTCTTCTTATCAATATTTAGAGTAGTTAATATCAATCAAATCTCTCTTCAATATTGTAATCAAGTATTAATCAAGTTTTAATCCAAGTTTTAGTTCTTTAATCTCTCTCTTGTTCTTCCTTTATTTTGGGTAATTAGAAGATTATTGGGTTTATTGGGAGATTGACAACCTTCCATCAATCATCAAGTTCTTCTATTATTCTTTGCATTATTATTTTGGAATCATTAGTAGGTATAATCTCTTAATCCCTTTTTAATTATTGCTAATTACTTTCATTTATTCATCATGTTTCATATTGTTGGTATGATTGACAACCTTGCTAGCATGATCAACATGATAATGAGTGAGTAGTCTCTTAGCTAGGGTTTAATGGGTGATTAGGGGAAACCAACATGGGGATGATTCATGCTTAAATCAATATGCTTTCATATCTTATTTGCTTGCTTGTTTTGATCTTAATACATGCACATGTTATATTTGATGAAATGCTAAGCCTATGAATCCTTGCATTTACTATCATCTCCTATCTTTTCAATGAGACTTGTAAGACATAACCCAACTCGAGTCTTGTTAGACCATGCATGTGTTGAGTAGGAAAGATTAAGTCGACTTGTAGGTGTTGTACAATCTAATCGATTCGGCTCCGGGACCCAAACTTTCCTAGGATTGTAAGATATAACCCAACTCAATCCCTCACAACAATAATTGCTTGCTTATAATTTGAGAACATGTTTGTATGATCATATCCGATGATTCCCCTATGAACCCATGACACCCTAGTGCTTTTAATCAATTGTTTACACCCCTTATTTTATTCATCTTGCTAGTTTATTTTCATTGTTATTTTAGTTTAGTAACCTTCTACATCAACCCAATTTGTGACACCCCCCTAGACACTACTAGTTACAATAGAATTCTCATTTCAATACCCGTCCCTTGGGATCCAACCTTTACTTGCCTCTTTACTAATTGTAGAGTTGTTTGTGAAGTATAAATTGTGTTTTGTATCGACCATTGACCAACGACCACATATACTTAATTGTGAACACCAAATGGCCTCGATCAAAAATGGCGCCGTTGCCGGGGACGGTGTTTAATTGATTTAAGATTTCCATTATTGTTATTAGTTGTGTCTTTTTCACCTTGGGGAAGTAAAACTCCTCAAGGTTTGTTCTAATTGTTTTCGAGTTGTTTGATATTTTGCATGTCTAGAAGGTTACAAAGTGATTTGTTACCTTTTGACCGTGAAATCGAAAGAACCTTGACGAATAATAGGAGACTTGTTAGGAGGAATTTGAGAGGTGTTGGTGAAGTTGTTCAACCCACTAGTGAGTTTGTCAATCCTTTCGCAATAGAAGGAGAAGAAAACCCATTACACAATATCCCACAAAATCCACCTACAATGCCTAAATTCTCGTCACACTCTATACCCACCGAGGAGAATCTACCAAATGGTACTCCTACACCGCAACATCTCACCGGAAATTTTATTGCCAAGTCCGCCTTCATCCAACTAGTTAAGAGGAGCCAATTCGGGGGAATGCCTAGTGAGGACCCTCATTCTCATATGGAAACCTTTTGCGATTATTGTGATGCTATCTCTCAAACGGGCGTGACTCAAGACCAAATAAGATGGGTCTTATTTCCTTTTTCGTTAATCGGCACCGCAAAGCAATGGTTGAAGGGCCTTGATAAGGCCACCCTTGGAATAGATTCTTGGAAGAAGCTAGCTCTAGCTTTCTACAAAAAATTCTACCCACCGGAAAAGACTAACATGCTAAGAGCTCAAATTACGGGTTTTAAGCAAAGGGGTGAAGAATCTTTGTATGAAGCTTGGGAGCGGTTCAAAGGTGTTTGTCGCTCATGTCCTCACCATGGACTTAGCGAATGGTTTTTAGTGCAACAATTTTGGAATGGTTTATATGAAGATTCAAGAAACATTCTCAATATGGGATCAAATGGAATGTTCACCGAAGTTGATGACAATCAAACATGGAACAAGATTGAGGAAATGGCGGTCCATAATTCACAATATAGTAGACCTCGCAAGGCTACTAGAGGAGGAAAGTATGAAGTGGACTCCGTTACTCAATTGGGTGCTCAACTTAGTGCTCACATTGACACAATCAACTTGAAGTTTGAACAAGCTATGGCTAGACTTGAGGAAAACTCAAAATCATCAAAGCATCATGTCAATGCCATGACGGCATCCTCATCAATCCCAAGTGGGATATGTGAGAATTGTGGAACTTTGGGTCATGACCCAAGTGAGTGTAGGGGAACAACCGAACAAGTCAATGCTTTCCAAGCTTACAAAAGTGGTACCCCTTATTCAAATTTTTACAATGAAAACACCAAGTTCCACCCAAATCTCTCATACAAAAGCCAAAATGTTCAAAACCCTCAAACAACATACACTCCACCACCCATGAGAAACCAAAATCAAAGACCCTTTTACAATCAAAACCAAGGTTACCAAAATCAAAATCCATACAATCACCAAAATGACCAAGGTTTTGATGTCCAAAAAGCGGTCCTCCAAATGCAAAAGAATCAACAAAAATTTTTCACTCAAATGCAAAAAGATAGCCAAGCGAAGGACACCACCATCAACAACATTCTAGCTCACACCAAGATGTTGGAAACACAATTGACTCAACTAGCATCTTCAAGCTCACAAAGACAAAAGGGGCAATTACCACCTCAAAGTAATCCCCCTAGACATGAAACGGTTAGTGCCATTCACTTGAGAAGTGGTACAAGATATGAAGCACCGAAGGAGCAAGTCGAGAATGAAATTGTGAAAGCTAGTGAAAAGGAAGAAATTGTGCAAAGCCCCAAAGAAGGGGAATCATCAAAAGAAGAAAGTTCAAAGAAAAATGAAGACAAGGCCAAAGAGAAGGAGCCCATTGTGATTAGACTTCCTTTTCCAAGTCGTTAAGCCAAGCCCAAATTTGATGATCAACTTGGAAAGTTCATGGAGATTGTGAATAATTTAGAAGTCTCAATTCCTTTCACGGAATTAATCAATCACGTTCCGGCCTATGCAAAGTATATGAAAGATATCCTCACAAAGAAGAAGTCGATCCGGAAACTTGAGACTATCGCCTTCACTAAGGTGAGTAGTGCAATACTTCAAGGGAGTTCACCTCCAAAGTTAAAAGATCCGGGAAGCTTCTCAATACCGTGTACCATTGGCGACACGACGATCAACAAAGCCTTATGTGATCTAGGGGCTAGTGTGAGTGGCATGCCGTACTCGGTAAGTAAAAGGTTGGGAATGGGAGAGCTTAAATGCACCAATATCACACTTCAAATGGCCGATAGATCGACGAAGACACCATTAGGGGTATGGGAAGATGTCCCCGTGCGAATTGGGAAGTTTTTCATCCCGGTGGACTTTGTCATTGTTGATATGGAGGAAGATTCCAACATTCCAATCATCTTAGGAAGACCTTTCCTACACACCGCGGGTGCGGTGATTGATGTGAAACATGGAGAGCTCACTCTAGAAGTGGGAGATGAAAGCATAACTTTTAATCTTGACAAAACCATGAGAGCTCCTCGTTTACATGAGCCATGTTTCATGATTGATCATTATAGCCGGAAAGATGAAAGGAAGAAATCGGAACTCCAATGGAAGAAGAAAGATGAAGATGCTCCATTCAAAGAGCAAGTGAATTGTGACAAGGAGAGCTTGCAAGGCTCATCAAAATCAACCAAGGAAGAAGAGGATGGCCTCATTGGCCAAGAGAAGAAATTGGGAGAGTTGTCTCCATCTAAGCAAGAGATTTTCAATGATCAACTCAATGAAGTTTGTGGTCTTTGGGACGACGAGTTTGAAGGGATTTTTAATCCCTACATTGGGCATGCCATCGATCATGATCAACAACAAGGGCCACGGTCTATTGAGGACCTCTACCATAATAATGAACAAGCTTTTGATTACTTCTTCAAGGTGTTGAGCAACATCAACAACACCTTGAACATGCCCCCTTGACATCTCATCAAGAATGAGAGTTTGGTGGAGTCCTCCCTAAACCACCACTTGTAAATATTTCTAATTCCCTAACTTACATTTCAATTTTTGTATTGCATTTTTGTCATTTTTGGATTTTTATTTACTTTGATCAAAATAATTGTCATGTAAGAGAGAAGTGAGGGAGGGACTAATGACTTCAATTGATGTGTAGTGCCTTACCTTAGTGTGGGGATGGCAATTGCCTAGGCTATTCATGCCTTAGTAGTGCCCCCACAATGAAGAACACAAGAAATGAAGAAGAATGGAAGAATGGTAAAGGGAAATGCATTGTGCACGAATGGAATGAATCCGGGTACAAAGGACCAGAATCCGAGCGGATTGTACAAAATCCGCCCGTCTTTAACAATCCGAGCGTCCTACCGAGAAGACGCCCGTCCCGAGCTGAGCTGAAATTGAAAAATTCTTGATCGTTAAAGAATCCGAGCGGATTTCGGAAAGACGCCCGTCTCATAGAATCCGTCCGTCTTGTGAACAAGACGCCCGCCTTTCCATTGAAGAAAACAAAGAAATTTTCTCGGGATGAAATCCGTCCGTCTGCAAAGCAAATCCGCCCGTCCCATCACGGAAGAAGAATCCGGGCGGATTCTCCGAATCCGCCCGTCTTTAGGCGAGCTTCGAAAATTTTGAAGTGCAGAATCCGCACGGATTGGGCCTAATCCGCACGGATTGCCCCTGCGTTTTCGAAAATTTCGACTCCTTTAAATGCCCTCCCACCTTCATTCCTTCATTCATTCATTCATAAACACTACCCACAAACATCAAAACCCTCATCCTCTGCATCACAAAAACAAAAACCCTCAACAAAATCCACCAAAATCAAATCAAACCATCCTTCAAACAACAAATCAATCACTCCATCTTCAATAACAATCAAAACCAAGAACAAAATCTTCAACCTTTGAGTCGATTTTTGATTTCATAAAGGCAAAGCCTTTCACCTTCAAATCGATTTGGGCATTCTACAAATTGAAGATTTTTGATTCTTTTCTTGGTTAGTTCATCAAATGGCAAGGACAAAGGGTGCAACAAAGGCACCAAAGGCACCAAAGGCAAAGGCTCTCTGTAGATACCCGTATCCGTCGATATTGGAATTTATAGAGAACCCGACAAACACCCGATGATGATAGGACACATGTATTCTTTAGTTGTCACTGTCATTATTTGGAGCTCGTTTTACGATGTAGAATGGGCGTCGTCGATGAAGTATTTTATTAATTTAAATGATATTTAAATTAATGTTTTTTTAGTGAGTTCATTTCATTAATTTAAATGATATTTAAATTATGGTTTTTTTTAGGTGAATTCAATTTATTTTATTTTATTTTGAATTTATTTTCCCAAGTCTATTTTATTGAAAATAAAATAAATATTTGATTTGAAAAATCATTTTATGAGTATATTTGATTTGAAAAGTCATTTTTTTTAATGGGTTAATTGATTTGAAAAATCGATTTTAAAAGCGAAGAAAACTCGTTTTTAAACATGTTTTTGAGCTCGGTTTTAGCTCGGTTTTTGAGCCCGTTTCCTTTACGAATTGGCACGAATCTCGAGTACATTAACCAACCCAAGCCTCTACCCATCCACCCTTGTTCGAACCCCCTACCCACGGCCCAAATTCTCGTCCCAGACAACCCCAACCAGCCCACGCATAAACCGAGCAACCCCTGTTTTGGCAGCTCAATTCCCGAGCCCAAACCCGCTCCAAACACTACCAAAACCCGTACCCATTAACCCTAACCCATACCCTAGTATCCTACCCATATTATCCTAGCTTAATCACCAAGAAAACCCCTCTCAAACCCTCCCAAAACCGGCTGGACAGCAGCCATACGGGATGAAGCCCGATTGCCCCTCCCTCTCTTTTAACCTACTTTAACTCCTTATAAATACCACCCCTTCACCATACATTCATTCCTCTAAGTTCTATATACATCCAACCATCACCCACAAGCTTTAAACCTCAGAAACAAACCCTAAACATCCTTCAAAAACCCTAAACCAAACCGACACACAAACTGAAACTGTTTGTGTGTCCTCTTCGAAAACTCACTCGTTCCTCCATCAAACCTCCATAAAAACTCGAGTTTCTTGTTCCTAATTAACCACATAACATCCATCTACACATTAGACAAAGATTTACGAGCCAAATTGCCCTTGAGAGTACACGAAATCCCTCGAAAAACAGAGTGAAATAACACTCTGTTTTCGCGGTTTATTCTTGTCTGTCCAGTTCTGTTTGTGCTCGTTTTTCGTGCCCAATAACCCAAAATGAGCAGGGTTTGCTTTACGATCCCTGTTCTCCTCTCTTTCTAGTTTCCAAAACATCTTTTAAATCGAATTTTCGTCGTGAAACGAGGGAGATATCATCGTTTGAAAATCGCTGTCCAGAAAGTTTCCAAAACGCGTGTTTGCTTTATTCTTCGTCGACGACAGCCTCTCGAGATAAAATCTACCATCGATTACGACCCAAGACGGTGTCAACGATACATGTAGGTTGAGGGTGCATCAAATCCTCCTCTTTTCCCTTTTATTTCTTTCGTTTTATGCTTGTTTTTTATTGTCTTTTTTTGTTTGTTTTTTCGTTTGTTTATCGATTGTTTTAAATTAACTATGAAACTAGTTAGTCCGAGTATGAGTTAAAGTACCACCATGAACACCCGCGTTGACTTGAGATGGGAAAAGAAACCGCTACATCTGTCGGTCGTACACCCCCGTCTCATTTACATATCCTCGTGTTCAAGGTAGGGCATAAATAAAACAAGTTTCTAACTTCGCTCTTCGCTTTTGACCCCTTTGTTATTTCGGCCAATTCGACATACCCTAGGACCGGTTGTATGTTAGTTTAACCTCTGATTGTTAACCTATGACGTATTTAGATGACTTTAAATTAATTTAATAACCTAATTAGACACATTAGGGTGCATCGACATAGTTTTAAAAATCAACTAACAATTCTGTATATAATTGAACGCATCTTTCTTATCACTTGATTTCTCGCTAGCATAGGAGTGCGTGATTAGCACCTTCCTATTAACACTCGACGAGTAAGCGTTAATCTTATGATATCTGACCTAATTGGACCCTTAGGCCGTGTAGAATAACACACTTTGCGCGACAACCAATCAACTTTGTTTCTAACTCGTTTTCTAACTTGTGTCCTATCCCTTTTCGCAAGCATTCGATCTAACCAATGAATTTAACTTAGGAACTAGGTTGACCTTATCTTGGCCGTTGGTTTGGGCCGTGGCTTTAGGCCGTGGGGTTGGCCACGTCTTTCTTTGTCTCGCTTGTTTCTTACCTTTTTGTTCTTTGTCGTTTGTTAGCTTGTAATTTATCGTTTGTTTATCGAGTTGTAATTTTCGAGTTTGTTTTACTTCTTTTGAGTCAAAACCTCTTCAAAAACCTTGGTCTTGTTTGGTTAGACGGTTATTCCCCAATGCTTGTAGGAGCGTAGTAAACCGCATGTTGTCTAAAGCAACATGGCCCGGTTTATGCTAATGCATGCTTTGGTGCGTAGTCCTATGTCTAATTCGATGAGATTAAGCGCGAGCACGCATTACGAGGAGTGACCCAAGGCCGTGGGTCATGTGAGCCGTGGGCCACCCCTCATGTGCACGGTTTTCTAGGCCAAACGGCCGTGTGTGTTGTCGTGTATAGTGTTGTATGTAGCAATTGTATTTAGATCGAGTTGTATCTTTAATTTATTGTTGTGTCGGCATGAAATGCCTGGTTTGTAATAGGTAGATCCCAACGGCTCCCCCATTCCCCCTTAAGCCTTGTTTGCTTTGTTTTGTATGTTGTTAGATCAATCAACCCACATGCTAAATTACAACTTTGACAAAGTTAGTATTCATGCATTAAACGACATAGAAATTGTTGTCACATGTTAGGGTTTAAAATGATGTTTGCATATCATATATCGCAGTAGCTATGACCTTGTTTGAACTCCGACACTTGACTTAGTAGAGGCCGTTATCGACGGGCGGGGTTAGGTGTCCTTATGGGCTTCCTAACACGTACCCTCACCCCTTACTCAAGATCTATGGTTTGTGGATCCGTCTAAATACCATTGGATTACGAGAGTCATTCTAATCGAGTGATATAGGGTACAAGTCTTTATCTTTAATCACTCGTAGTCGATTGGCTTTATACTTTTCGATGAAAGGTGTAAAGTTGACTTGAACGGTTCCAAGTTCCCAAAAAACTTGGTGGCGACTCTAATTTGTCTTAATTCGATTCGAAAGAACCTCGAGTCGATTATGCCTAGTGTGGATCCCGCGGGACGCAGATTCGAGGGCCTTGTCCACGATTTGGCGACTCTACTTTGGGAAAAGAGGACTAGTTACACTTTGTGTTTCTAGGGTCTTTTCCTCCGAGGTAAAACTTGAAAAGAAAGTGTTGGAAAGTAAAACATTACTCATAGTGCTACGATTCATGCATAAACCCTTAAGGACTTGCCGGGCCGTCCCGGCGTTTCTTCGTGATGCGTGGGGGCGACATCCCACTATGTCAGGAAGCTGCACATTGCTCGCTTCCACTTCGCCTCGCGTGGTTCTTGATGGTGGGGACGATCTTCTAGGTACTTTACGTTAAGACACCTTGCTCTATAAGACCGCAAAAGGATGGAGGGCATAGACCTTCTTATAGAAGACTTGCCGAGACTTAGAGATGTCTAGGAGCATACATCCTTATAACATGAGAATGACAATGTGCAATGTGTTTTCCCGAGTCTTTATTTTCGAAAATTCCCATGTCCTTTTCAAAACCGAACTTTTGAACAACTTATTTTCAAAATAGCATGGTTTTAAAAACGCGGAACGCTGCCCAAATAGGACTAGAAATTTCGGCCCAAAATGAGCTTTTATAGCGGATGTGCCCATTTCAAATCTCATTTTCAAATCAATCCTTCATTTTTCAAAATCAATCCAAAATGTTTCTCGAACCAGAACCAAGCATGAAATGCGTCGAGTCGTGTCCGGGTCATGGCCGTGTTAGGCCGGGTGTGTTTCGTTCTAAGAGTCTAGAACACGACCTTGTTGGGTCACCCAAGCTCACCTCTTGGGCTTTGAGTCATGTTGGTCGACCTTTTGGTCTAGGATAGTCCACAAAAAACGTCCAAGCTAGGCCCTTTAGGACGTTTTCACTCGAACCCATGGGCTATGTTAGCCCAATCACGGGTTTAGTCACACCAAGTCCAGTTTAGAATCGAGTTATGACAAGTGAGTCATGTCGTTTTGTCCAGTCTAAAATAAACCGATGTCTAAATCAAACCGTGAGTCGAACCTCTGGTTAGTCAATCTCAAGTCGAGTCTTTGTTTGAGTCAAGTTGGGGTCGAGTCCTTAAGTGTGCAGGGGCTCTTACTTTAAATATTGACTCAATACGGGTTTTCTTGTAGAAAGGCCGCCAAAAACCCGACTTCAAGCAATGGAAGATGTTGTTAACAAGCTTATCGAGGCCGTGAACCTCATGATGACCCGAATGGACGCAATCGAATCCAAGCTGTGTGAAGATTCCCCTCCACCACCGATCGATCCGGAAAAACGGTTCAAGTTCATCGAAGACCGTTTGAAGCTCTCCTAGGGGAAGAACATTCACTATGAGAATGCTAGGGCCTATGCCCCGATTCAGATAAGTTGCCCACGAACATGGTACTCACCGACATCCCAAAGTTCAAGGGCATCAAGATCCATCCACCATGTTAAGGCCTATAAAGGGTACTTAGCACCGAAGGGAGTACTGCCGATATGCTCTCTCGAAATTTTCGCCCAATCTCTCGGGTGAACACCCAAAGGCGTGGTTCTATAACTGGACCTCAAGAACTTCCCCACTTTCGAAGATATTACGGTGGAGTTCGTAAGCACTATCGACAATGTCGAGATCCAAACCAACATAAGAACATTGGAGGTGATGACACAAAAAGACAAAGAAGGCTTTCTTGAATTCCTCGCAAGGTGGCGCGCTGAAAGCGTGAAATTAGCCAAGAAGCCTGATGAAGTTGAAATGGTAGATAAGTTCGTAAAGAATCTACGACTGTTTACCGTAATGCTCGAAATACCAAAATTTTGGTTCTTTCAAAGAATTGATAAGAATCGGGATAAAGGTAGAAGATGATGTCGAATGGCGGTGTCGGAAAAGCCAAAGGGATACCTAGGGGCCTCATCGTCTAAGGGCAAGGCCCCAAAGAACGGCCCATATTGATGAAGCCATCAATCTCTTAGAAGGGCAATCGAAGAAGTCGCAGCGCCAAACACCTAGGGTATTCACCGATATCGGATGCACTTATACATACGCTCTCCAAAGGCTCATAGCCCAAGGAAAGCTGAAGCCTATTGGTCCAACTCCGGATCCACCTGCTGAACAACAAGGCAAATGGTATAAACCAAATGCCTCTCGTGCCTTTCATCAAGGGAAAGGCCATGATATCGAAAGGTGTTATCGATGAAGCACGAAATTCAAGACATGATTGAGAACTAACGCTCCCAATCCCAGCCATAAAGCCCAATAATATCACCAATCCATTTGGCGATCACGCCAACTTTGTTTCTGTCGAAGACAATGTCGATTATTCCCATCTTATCCGCCCATGTCACTTGAAAGGGGTGTTTATTGGGAAAATATTTGTGGATTGCTTTGAATTCTCGCCAAACCCGAAGAATGAAATTCAAGTCGGGAGTCTTGCTCTAGAATGTACTCCTCTCTTTAACGAAGTTAATAAAAGACAATTCGATTCACCAACCTTCATCACTGGCGTAGATCCTCAGAGGACTACCTCGGGATGGAGGCAGACCATCAAAGGGATCAAGGACTAGAACCGAGCATCTAAGTTGACAACTGAACAAGGGAAAGCTCAAGACCAGATTTGAAAATTATGAGTCGGATCTGTTTTCTTATCTTAGTCGAGTCGAGTCTAGGACTTTCTTTTCTTGAAGTTGAGTCGTTTGTTCCGCGATGACCTAGGGTGTGTCCTAGGAATCGTTTCTTCGAGTCTGTTAAGCATTTGTCTTTCCAATAAAAAGTTACAGTTTCGTTTCCAAATTTGTCTTGTTTTCAATCCTCAATCATTCTGAAAGCATGATAAAACGCACAACACACTCAAAGGCATCTCTGGGGTGGAAATATGCCTCGTTTCAAAATGTAAGGTACAGTAGGATCCTGTGTTTGATTCCTTTACCTATTCCATGTCTGGCGGTAGAAAACCTCCATCAGAACCAGTGCTTATCACAAGCCTTTAGATGATTCTATTATGAATCCGGACTAGCTCCTGGTTTCCCTATCGGATGGAAGGCAAGCCCATCCCCAACAAAATCATCCCATCTCGAAGAGAGAAGATATCAACCCGTTCTAACAAGGAATTGTTAGTTCTTACCCAAATTAGTTGGCGAAGCCCAGTTTTCAAGGTGTATCCATTTATGACTAAGAGAATGAATAGAAGATCATTTTCAAAGAGAGAAAAGGATGAAAGAAAAGAAAAATGAAAAAAAATGAAAAATGAAAAAAGATGAAAGAAAAAGAAAAAAGAAAAAAAGATGTTGAAGTTATTGCGGAATGCTTTTTGGTTGAATGTCGAAGTTACGGAAGCCAGAAGTCAAGTCAAGTACCCATAGTTGAAGTTCAATGGGCGAAGCCCAAAAGCTTAAGTAGTAACCTCTTTACCCTCTAAGTCCTTCCTGAGACAGTTACAAAGGGATAGTCGGGAATTTTGAGAATCATTCCGCTTGTGTTGTTACACCCAACCTTTAGGGTCCAGACATGGAAATTTGAACCCACATCAATTCCCAACCCTTTTGTACTCGGGTTTCATCAAACCTGAGACACCATTTCCAACCACGTTATAAGCCATAGCCCTTGGCCTTAACACCACAAAACGAACCTTCAGAATGATGGTTTACCTTGCGAACCTATTTTTACCAAGCTCCACATCCCAAAGAACCACAGCCTTTTGTACCTAACCCCAAACACGGGATTTAGCGGTACCTTACAGGCTAGAATGGGATACGACATGATACCTTAGGTGAAACCTTCGAGTGTGTACACACAATCAAAATTCCATGTTTATGCACCATGATCGAACTACGTCGGATTTGATTTCGCTTTACGCGAATACGTAGGCAGTCCTTCAGAATAAGGGATTCAATCCACTCATCAACCAAGTTGTCATCTTGTCGGTTTCTTACGGGTCTTAACCAAGTCCAAATGAAGCCACCTTTGTTTGAGTTGGTCTTAGCACTCGATGTAGGCTAGGATGAGGATATAGATTCAGATGAGTAGTGTCTAGTCTCGGAATGAGCTTTATCTAACGGTTTAGGCAAAGATGTTGAGTCACATAGATGTGGGTGTGTGTTGGGAACAGAAAATATGAAAAACCCGCTGAAAAGAAAGAAGGCGTGGAAGAAAAATAGTAAAAGCCCGCTGAAAAGAAAGAAGGCGGTGGCAAGAAATGATGAATACTCGCTGAAAAGAAAGGAGGCGAGGAGAAGAGTGGCAGAATGTTCCCAACAAGAGTGATGTGTGATGTCAAACTGTTCTCATAAAATCAGTCTGTGTTTGGTGTCTGGGCGAAGCCAACGTTGTTGCTCCGTGAGTTTAATCCACCTTGTCAATGCCAAGTGATCTTGGTTCCCATGTGCCCTCGGGAGCACGCCCATGCCATACGATATCTTCGTCCCAAGTCCGATGGCCTTGTGATTCCCAGTTGCCATCTTTTGGCGCCAGAATGGCCAATTTACATTTCTAACCCCAACAAGTCCATAATTGAATTAAAACCCGTGCACACTTACGGTTTTATTTTCCTTTTTTGTTTTACGGTAGCGGGCTACGCCCACGTTGTTTACGGGTCATACAGAGTGTCTGAGTCGTATTTCATGCTCACCCATCAAGGTTCGATTTCAAAAAATTTCAAAATTTCAAAATTCCAAAAACTTTTTGCGAATTATGGATAGATGATCCAAGTAGTGGAATCTTTTCGGGTCGATGACCCCAATCTTTCGAAATTCAAAATTTAAAATTCAATTTTTGAAGGGTCGATGGCCCAACATACCACGTGATGTCAAATTTAAACTTCGGGTCGATGGCCCAATTATTCAAAATTTTCAAATTCAATTTTCGGGTCGATGACCCAATCTTTCAAATAATACAATTTTCAGATCGATGATCCAAATGTGCTTATGTGATGATTATTGCTAGTACGTTTTTGTGTTTCAAATATAGCAGGATATGCTTCAACTGGGGGCTCTAAAGTCTTCGACTTTAGAGCCATCACAAATCGGGAGCTCGAAGCCGTTGGCTTCGAGACCATTATCAAGATGAAAGGGATGACATCCACTCAAAATTCAATTCAATACAAGAGTATGAAATGGAAGGATACCGCAGCTGAAAGCAAATGATGAAAGTGGCGGCAACCTCCTTGGAAAGTCTCGTCCCATTTGGGCACCTGCCAGCAGATGATAAGCTTTGGGCAATGTCAGCAGATGATGAATTTTGGACATACGCCAGCAGATGATAAACTTTGGGCATGTGTCAGCAGTGGCCGAACTACGACGCGGGTTTGATTCCGTCAGAAACGGATACGTAGGCGCCTAAGGATAAGGCTCAATCCACCATATATGCAATTTAGGGGCGATGACCAACGATGATATTTCGACACAACAGAAGCAAGAGTCAACCCCAACGAGGTTTCAGGTATGATCTCTTCTTATGGCTGGCGAGCTTATATACGCAAGTCTAATGGACTATAAACGACCCGAAGAATCCTCAGGTCGAGAGGGACCTGGGGTATACTTTGACTTTCGCCTTGTCCAACCCTCAGTCAAAGTGGGGGCTCTGTAGATACCCGTATCCGTCGATATTGGAATTTATAGAGAACCCGACAAACACCCGATGATGATAGGACACATGTATTCTTTAGTTGTCACTGTCATTATTTGGAGCTCGTTTTACGATGTAGAATGGGCGTCGTCGATGAAGTATTTTATTAATTTAAATGATATTTAAATTAATGTTTTTTTAGTGAGTTCATTTCATTAATTTAAATGATATTTAAATTATGGTTTTTTTTAGGTGAATTCAATTTATTTTATTTTATTTTGAATTTATTTTCCCAAGTCTATTTTATTGAAAATAAAATAAATATTTGATTTGAAAAATCATTTTATGAGTATATTTGATTTGAAAAGTCATTTTTTTTAATGGGTTAATTGATTTGAAAAATCGATTTTAAAAGCGAAGAAAACTCGTTTTTAAACATGTTTTTGAGCTCGATTTTAGCTCGGTTTTTGAGCCCGTTTCCTTTATTTAATTGGCACGAATCTCGAGTACATTAACCAACCCAAGCCTCTACCCATCCACCCTTGTTCGAACCCCCTACCCACGGCCCAAATTCTCGTCCTGGATAACCCCAACCAGCCCACGCATAAACCGAGCAACCCCCGTTTTGGCAGCTCAATTCCCGAGCCCAAACCCGCTCCAAACACTACCAAAACCCATACCCATTAACCCTAACCCATACCCTAGTATCCTACCCATATTATCCTAGCTTAATCACCAAGAAAACCCCTCTCAAACCCTCCCAAAACCGGCTGGACAGCAGCCATACGGGATGAAGCCCGATTGCCCCTCCCTCTGTTTTAACCTACTTTAACTCCTTATAAATACCACCCCTTCACCATACATTCATTCCTCTAAGTTCTATATACATCCAACCATCACCCACAAGCTTTAAACCTCAGAAACAAACCCTAAACATCCTTCAAAAACCCTAAACCAAACCGACACACAAACTGAAACTGTTTGTGTGTCCTCTTCGAAAACTCACTCGTTCCTCCATCAAACCTCCATAAAAACTCGAGTTTCTTGTTCCTAATTAACCACATAACATCCATCTACACATTAGACAAAGATTTGCGAGCCAAATTTCCCTTGAGAGTACACGAAATCCCTCGAAAAACAGAGTGAAATAACACGCTGTTTTCGCGGTTTATTCTTGTCTGTCCAGTTCTGTTTGTGCTCGTTTTTCGTGCCCAATAACCCAAAACGAGCAGGGTTTGCTTTAAGATCCCTGTTCTCCTCTCTTTTTAGTTTCCAAAACATCTTTTAAATCGAATTTTCGTCGTGAAACGAGGGAGATATCATCGTTTGAAAATCGCTGTCCAGAAAGTTTCCAAAACGCGTGTTTGCTTTATTCTTCGTCGACGACAGCCTCTCGAGATAAAATCTACCATCGATTACGACCCAAGACGGTGTCAACGATACATGTAGGTTGAGGGTGCATCAAATCCTCCTCTTTTCCCTTTTATTTCTTTCGTTTTATGCTTGTTTTTTATTGTCTTTTTTTGTTTGTTTTTTCGTTTGTTTATCGATTGTTTTAAATTAACTATGAAACTAGTTAGTCCGAGTATGAGTTAAAGTACCACCATGAACACCCGCGTTGACTTGAGATGGGAAAAGAAACCGCTACTTCTGTCGGTCGTACACCCCGTCTCATTTACATATCCTCGTGTTCAAGGTAGGGCATAAATAAAACAAGTTTCTAACTTCGCTCTTCGCTTTTGACCCCTTTGTTATTTCGGCCAATTCGACATACCCTAGGACCGGTTGTATGTTAGTTTAACCTCTGATTGTTAACCTATGACGTATTTAGATGACTTTAAATTAATTTAATAACCTAATTAGACACATTAGGGTGCATCGACATAGTTTTAAAAATCAACTAACAATTCTGTAAATAATTGAACGCATCTTTCTTATCACTTGATTTCTCGCTAGCATAGGAGTGCGTGATTAGCACCTTCCTATTAACACTCGACGAGTAAGCGTTAATCTTATGATATCGTGACCTAATTGGACCCTTTAGGCCGTGTAGAATAACACACTTTGCGCGACAACCAATCAACTTTGTTTCTAACTCGTTTTCTAACTTGTGTCCTATCCCTTTTCGCAAGCATTCGATCTAACCAATGAATTTAACTTAGGAACTAGGTTGACCTTATCTTGGCCGTTGGTTTGGGCCGTGGCTTTAGGCCGTGGGGTTGGCCACGTCTTTCTTTGTCTCGTTTGTTTCTTACCTTTTTGTTCTTTGTCGTTTGTTAGCTTGTAATTTATCGTTTGTTTATCGAGTTGTAATTTTCGAGTTTGTTTTACTTCTTTTGAGTCAAAACCTCTTCAAAAACCTTGGTCTTGTTTGGTTAGACGGTTATTCCCCAATGCTTGTAGGAGCGTAGTAAACCGCATGTTGTCTAAAGCAACATGGCCCGGTTTATGCTAATGCATGCTTTGGTGCGTAGTCCTATGTCTAATTCGATGAGATTAAGCGCGAGCACGCATTACGAGGAGTGACCCAAGGCCGTGGGTCATGTGAGCCGTGGGCCACCCCTCATGTGCACGGTTTTCTAGGCCAAACGGTCGTGTGTGTTGTCGTGTATAGTGTTGTATGTAGCAATTGTATTTAGATCGAGTTGTATCTTTAATTTATTGTTGTGTCGGCATGAAATGCCTGGTTTGTAATAGGTAGATCCCAACGGCTCCCCCATTCCCCCTTAAGCCTTGTTTGCTTTGTTTTGTATGTTGTTAGATCAATCAACCCACATGCTAAATTACAACTTTGACAAAGTTAGTATTCATGCATTAAACGACATAGAAATTGTTGTCACATGTTAGGGTTTAAAACGATGTTTGCATATCATATATCGCAGTAGCTATGACCTTGTTTGAACTCCGACACTTGACTTAGTATAGGCCGTTATCGACGGGCGGGGTTAGGTGTCCTTATGGGCTTCCTAACACGTACCCTCACCCCTTACTCAAGATCTATGGTTTGTGGATCCGTCTAAATACCATTGGATTACGAGAGTCATTCTAATCGAGTGATATAGGGTACAAGTCTTTATCTTTAATCACTCGTAGTCGATTGGCTTTATGCTTTTCGATGAAAGGTGTAAAGTTGACTTGAACGGTTCCAAGTTCCCAAAAAACTTGGTGGCGACTCTAATTTGTCTTAATTCGATTCGAAAGAACCTCGAGTCGATTATGCCTAGTGTGGATCCCGCGGACGCAGTTCCCGAGGGCCTTGTCCACACTCTCTCTCAAAGGCAAAAAGCTCTCCAAACAAAGAAAGCTTTGGCAATGGTGGTAGCAACACCAAACTTGGAAGTACAACCACAACAACAACAAATTTCTATGGGAGCATCACCTTCTACTCCGGTAATCGATCAACTCTTGCATTATCCGGAGGTAACTTTTATTTCCGATACCCATAGAAATACATTTGCCAAGTTTGCTATGAAATCAATTCAATCCACCAAATTCATATGTGAAGATGCCTTGGAGAAATTGGGTGTTCTTGAACAAACAAAAGCCTTTTTCAATGCCATGGGTTTGAAGAAATTGTTTGAAACAAAGGAATTGACATACCCTTCCCTTGTCTTGGAATTCTTAAGTTCTTTAAAAGTCACCAAAGTTGAGAATAGGGAAAATCTTGAGTTTCGTCTAGCTAACATTAGTAGACACATTACCTTTGAGGAATTAGGTGAAATTTTGGGTCTTAGCGATGAATCGAGATATCTTAAGCATTATGGAAAGTATGACCCCGAGCCTCTTTGGGAGGCAATCTCCGGGAAGAAATTTGATGATTTTCATGCTTGTCGTGCTCTTTTGGTCCATCATCCGGGCATAAGAGTATGGCACAAAGTTGTGGGAAATACCATAATTGCTAGGAAAGACACCAATCATTTCACAAGACTTGATTTTATTCTCCTTGAATCGGCTTTGAATATCGGAAGAATCCATACCAAGCCTTTCAATTCTTTGAGGCTATTGGTTGATAGATGGCTCCATGTTGATAGTGGGAAGAAGGGTACAACCGTTATTGTTAATGGCGGCCTAGTCACGGTCCTAGCCAAGCACTTTGATCCTAATTTCAATAAGGATAGCAAGTACAAGGCAAAGGAAGGTGGCCATCTTATTGATATGCCTATCATGATTAACAAGTTCAAGTGGGTTGCTCAAAACCCTCTTGACACCAAGTGTGGATGGCTTACTAGTGAGGCTCGATCATTCACTTTACCCGCGAAGATTTGTCGTCTAAGTGTCCACCGGACCAACTATCTACTTCCCCTATCCGAAGAAGCTGAGTACATCATTCAACAACAAAAGGGTGATCATGAAACCCCCTCCTCTTCCATTGTTATACCGCCTTACCCCTTTGTGTATGAAGAGTTCAAACCGGAAGGAGTTGAAATTGGGAAAGACTATGTCACTCTTCTTATGCAAGCCATGCACAAGCAAGCTTATGAAGACCGGAAGAATGCATATTTGGCTCAATATCCTCCCCTCCTACATTTAGCTAGGCAAGGACTCCTTGATCCATCTTGTCCTTTGCCTAGTTGGGCGGATAAAGAAGCCTTGTTTCCGGGTGCATCTAGGGACGTGGTGGAAGACAATGAGGTTGTTGGAAATGGTGAAGAAATTGATGATAACATTGAGGAAGAAGCAAATGGAGATGGAGAAAGAGATGGTGAAGATGATGATGAACAAGATGAGGAACAAGATGAAGAAGAAAGTGCCAAGGAAAGTGGCAATGTGACCACTTCTCATGAGGGAAGTGATGATGATGATAGCATGATGGAAGACTAGCCTTGGAGACTCCTACACTCCCATGGTTTGTCTATATCTCTTTGTATTTTATTTCATTTTGATCATTGTTGGTTTAGTCCTAGCAACATCAAAGGACTCGCACCTCGGTTCCATTGAGATGTTCTTTATTGTTCCCATTTGTAAAATCCAAAATGACAATCTAGTTTCATGCATAGCATAGTGTGTGCATGAACTACCCCAATGCTTTGACATTAGCAATAGTGTCTTATTTGGTTTGGGGAAGTTGATGCATACACAACGGGAGGTAATCTAAATTATCCTCTCCGTCATAACAAAAACCATGCATCATGTAGTATAGCTTAGTGTAGAATTGCATTTAGTATAGAAATCATGCATCATCTTTGCATAATTTCCATCATTTTGGCCATTGAGGACAATGCCCATATTAGTGTGGGGATGGGAATTCTAACACTTAACTTTTATTCAAAAAACCATAAAAATTGAAAAATTTCAAAAACCATAAAAATTGAAAAATTCAAAAATTCAAAAACAAGTTCATTTCCTTTGTATATATTGTCTTGTATATATTTTGTTTGTTCATCCTTGTTCACTTTGATTGACTACGCCACATCCGAGACATGAGGATATTGACGACCGCATGGTATGATCTTTCCAATCTCCTTTTTCTTCTTTATGTTAATGACTATGTGGCTTTATTTTGATTGATGCGGTAAAAACAATGTGAACTTAGGACTTGCATTTAGTTTATTTGGCATATTAGTTGGTAGAATCATTTGCATTAGGATGTTTATATGATAGTTGCATCATGGCCTGTAGTTTGCATGTTAGAAAAATTTTGCGAAACCGTCTACTTGGAAAGCTTGACAAGTGTATATAGGCCCTAGTAGATGCTTTTTATTCTTAAGACTTTGCTTGTTAGAACGCTTGTAAAACACCCTAGGATGTGTCATGCTAGTATCCTTTGACCCATGGTTTAAGGCCGAGTCAAGAGTACCTTGTGGTGTGATAACTCCTTGGCTACCGTTTATTCCAAGGTGACCCTTGAAACCATGCATACTTCCATCATTCATCCATGTTCTACCATATTTTTGTCATCAAAGGGAATGGGCACAAAAAGAAATTGTTCAAAAATTTGAGTTCAATGAAATGAAAAGTGAAAGAAAGTTTGCAAAAATTGCATCAAATGAAAAGAGGAGCAAAAATAGACTCCTAAAGCTTCAAATACAAGGCACCCTCGTTACTAATTGGGGTGACTTTGAAAATGTTCAAAAAGAAATGCAAAAAGTTGTCAAGTATTGAAATGCCAAAAATCAAAAAGAAATGGCAAAGAAAGTGTTCTCAAATGTCAAATGCCACAAGAAATTGGGGGGAAAAACAAAAACAAAAGCAAACTCCCAAAATGAAACTCAAATATCTATTAATCCCTTTATCCACCGTATCCACTTTTGTGCATGGTAGAGAGGGGACGACCCTTCTTCTTGTCTAGGCAAGAGGGGGAATTCCGCGATCCTCCAGTGTTTCTAACACCATAGGGAGTCTATTCTTGACAAAAGCATTTAACGATTGAGGACAAAGGTACCCTAGCTTGACACAACTTGGAGGTGATTTATTGGTATCCTTCTAGGCTTAGTAGTTTGAATAAATTGCATCTATGAAGGATTGTGTACCCTTGAATTGCTTCCCTTGTAGATAATTTCCGCCACTTAGATGAGGAAAGTGGCTATTCTTTTTGTAGATGCATCCATTATGTGATTTTATGTGCTTTAATGTTTGGATGTGTCGCCATTTTGGCAAGACCCACCTTGCCTTGCAAGAAGGCATCCTACCTCATGGTTGTCTTGTTGTGAGTTGAAGGGGCGGAGTGAGACCCGCTAATTGTCTCATATCGGCTATTATTATTAGGATAAGTTAGTTTTGGTCCTAGTCTTTGTCACCTCTTTACTCGGGACGAGCAAAGGTTCGGTTTGGGGATATTTGATGTGACCATAATTGGCGCATATTTAGCCCCCGAATTACCATTGTTTCCATGCTTTTTAGTGCCTATTTGGGTCATTTCTTATCTTTAGTTCTTTGTTTTGCATATTCTTTGAGATTTTGATCCCTTGGTAGGAAAGGAGTAAGAATCTTGCATTTTCATGGCAAAACGAGGCTAAATTGATTGTATTCAATGACCAAGCATCAAGAAGAGACAAGACTAGAAGGCCTTTGTACATATTATAGTAGAAGAACAATGTTGAGAAAGGATCCTTGCGTCCCCAAGGAAATCCCCAAGGAATTTATGAAGAAAAGGGAAGAAAAGAAGAAGAATTGAAGGCGACCAACAATCGAACGGATTGCGGACAATCCGCCCCGTCCAGCCAGCCCAATCCGAGCGTCCCTCCTTGGAATCCGCTCGGATTCCCCCTCAACAATCCGAGCGTCCCTCTCCTGAATCCGCTCGGATTGCACAGCCCAAATCCGGCCGTCCCGACTCTAATCCGCACGGATTTTCGACAAAGACGGATTTCATTCTTCAAGCTACGAAAAGAGAAGCCCTTCTCTCAGAAAATACCGGGTCCTCCTTGCTCAACTTAAAAAGTGTAATTACTAGTTTAGCCCTTAGTTAACCCTAATGCATCCTCCCTAATTTTCACTATAAATACCCCATTAGTCTAATTAGAGGAGCATGTTCTTCGTATCAATATTTAGAGTAGTTAATATCAATCAAATCTCTCTTCAATATTGTAATCAAGTATTAATCAAGTTTTAATCCAAGTTTTAGTTCTTTAATCTCTCTCTTGTTCTTCCTTTATTTTGGGTAATTAGAAGATTATTGGGTTTATTGGGAGATTGACAACCTTCCATCAATCATCAAGTTCTTCTATTATTCTTTGCATTATTATTTTGGAATCATTAGTAGGTATAATCTCTTAATCCCTTTTTAATTATTGCTAATTACTTTCATTTATTCATCATGTTTCATATTGTTGGTATGATTGACAAACTTGCTAGCATGATCAACATGATAATGAGTGAGTAGTCTCTTAGCTAGGGTTTAATGGGTGATTAGGGGAAACCAACATGGGGGATGATTCATGCTTAAATCAATATGCTTTCATATCTTATTTGCTTGCTTGTTTTGATCTTAATACATGCACATGTTATATTTGATGAAATACTAAGCCTATGAATCCTTGAATTTACTATCATCTCCTATCTTTTCAATGAGACTTGTAAGACATAACCCAACTCGAGTCTTGTTAGACCATGCATATGTTGAGTAGGAAAGATTAAGTCGACTTGTAGGTGTTGTACAATCTAATCGATTCGGCTCCGGGACCCAAACTTTCCTAGGATTGTAAGATATAACCCAACTTAATCCCTCACAACAATAATTGCTTGCTTATAATTTGAGAACATGTTTGTATGATCATATCCCATGATTCCCCTATGAACCCATGACACCCTAGTGCTTTTAATCAATTGTTTACACCCCTTATTTTATTCATCTTGCTAGTTTATTTTCATTGTTATTTTAGTTTAGTAACCTTCTACATCAACCCAATTTGTGACACCCCCCTAGACACTACTAGTTACAATAGAATTCTCATTTCAATACCCGTCCCTTGGGATCCGACCTTTACTTGCCTCTTTACTAATTGTAGAGTTGTTTGTGAAGTATAAATTGTGTTTTGTATCGACCATTGACCAACGACCACATATACTTAATTGTGAACACCAAATGGCCTCGATCACCACACTAGGACTTTGTTTTTGTTTTACGTTTTTCCATTCTTAATGCTTTTCTTCACATGACAGTTAGTGCATCATATTCCGCCTAAACCAAACCATCTACTACTTATATGCATGAAAATTGACTCATATAGTTTGGATGTTGGTTTTCATAGACATACAGATGTCACACAATTTTAAGCCATCATCTTAGTTTATTCATTCTCGCATGCTAGATATTAGTTCACTTAAAATGAATTAAAATAAAGTTGATGGGATCTTCCTCTAAAACTGAAATTGAGACTAGTCTTTATAGGCCAAACATCTATGAATCCCTTCTTCGTCGGTAGGCATATAGGACCTTACTCTCCATATGACCCCTTCTACGTTGGGTAAGTAGTTTGTGTTGACTTAGTTTACCTCAACATTATAATCCGAAGAGTTTCTCGAGATTATGATGGACTATAGATAAAATTTACAGAAATTTATCAACCAAGAATTCTAAAAGTAGAATTAGCCAAAAGGTTGGCTTATCAATTTACAGATGATTGAGTCTTGGGATCATTTATATAATTCTTGAGGAAGGTCAATTGTATAAATGCTTGAGTCTTCGCGTTATAACAGTATTGCATTAGACTTAAATCATAACGATGAGTATGCTTATTTTTATTCTTCTTTTTCGCAGTGTAGAATTCGTTTTATATTGATAATACTGCTTACAACAAATGGCTGGAAATAATGATATCCCTATGCCAAGTGCCACACTTGGACGCGAGTCCTGGCTAAAAGCTTTCATGGACCACATTAATCAGTTCACACGACTGAAAAATGACGGGTCCAACTTTCCGGACTGGGAGGCATCATTACGGAATGCTGCCATTGCTGATGGTAAGCTCAAGTACTTAACTGAGCCAATACCGCCAAATCCAGGCCCCAATGCAAGAGCTAACGAGTCAATTGCTTATAGTGACATCGTTATGGAAGCGGGTGCGATAAAGAACGTACTCATTTTTGCAATGGAAACCAATTTGCAAAGACGCTTCATTGCCCAAGGTGCAAACAATAGTTTCACCACGCTCACTAATGAGTTCTCAAAAGCACCGAGAATCGTTACTTATGAGCATACCTGTTGCTTCTTGGATGCGAAACTCCAGAAGGGCCAACCGGTTAGCCCACACATTCTTAACATGATTGAGAATGTCGAGAAATTAGAAGCACTTGATTGCAAAATCAGTGAGAGCATAGTCATTGACCGTATGCTTCATTCACTTCATGATGGTTTTGCCCTTTTCAGGGCAAATTACTACATGAATGACATGAAGAAAAGTCCTCATGAGCTACACTCACTTCTCGTACAGACCGAGAAGGATATGAAATTGAGTGGGAGCATGAAGCAAGATGTTCTCATGATTTCCAACAAGAATAAAGGTAAAGGCAAAGCTCACGGCAACCTAACTGTAGGAAAGCCAAAGTTTAAAAAGTCAGGAAATGGTAAGAGTGGGCCTGGTGAGACTAGTGGCTCACAAGGCAAGGCAAAGAGCAAGGATGGTAACGTTGAATGCCACCATTGTCACAAGACTGGACATTGGAGGAGGATTTGTCCCGTGTACCGTGAGGACATAAAAGTAGGCCGCGTCACTCCTGTTGGTATGTCATCTTATATTCATATGATTGATATTAACCATGCAAGTTTCGGAACTTGGGCACTTGATACTGGTTGTGGTTCTCATCTGTGTAATCATTTGCAGGGCCTAAAAAACATCACACCTCTCGCAAAGGGTGATATGGACCTACGAGTCGGGAATGGAGCACGAGTTGCTGCAGTCACAATGGGAACATACGTAATCCAGCTCCCTAGTGGTTTTGAGTTATATTTATATAACTGTTACTATGTACCCAGTTTATCTAAGAACATTATTTCTGTTTCCGTACTTGATAAAGACGGTTTTTCATTTTCAATAAAGGATAATAGCTGTATTTTCTCTTTTAATGAAATGGTCTATGGCAAAGCAGTTTCCATGAATGGAATTTATATCTTAGATCAAACCACAGAAATATTACATGTGAATAATAAGAAATTAAAGGTTGGTGACAAAGATCAAACTTTACTATGGCATTGTCGAATGGGACACATAAATGAAAAGCGTGTAAAGAAACTCATCAAAAATGGGACTATCCCCATATTTGATTTTTCTTCATTTGGCACGTGTGAATCATGTCTTATCGGCAAAATGACTCGAATTTCCTTCAAAGGTGTTGGAATGCGCGCTAATGACCTATTAGGACTCATACATACTGATGTATGTGGACCTATGTCAATCACCGCAAGAGATGGCTATAGATATTTTATCACTTTCACGGATGATTTGAGTAGATACGGATATGTCTACTTAATGAAGCATAAAAGTGAGTCCTTTGAAAAATTCAAGGAATACAAGAATAAGGTTGAGAACCAACTGGGAAGAAAGGTTAAAGCACTGCGTTCAGATCGTGGTGGCGAATATCTTTCAAATGAGTTTGATCAACACCTTAAAGACTGCGGAATAGTTTTGCAGTTAACTCCACCTGGAACACCTCAATTAAATGGTGTGTCCGAACGGACAAATCGAACACTACTTGATATGGTTCGATCCATAATGAGTCACACGGTAGTACCTGATTCATTATGGGGTTTTGCTCTTTTGTCAGCTGCTCTTATACTTAACCGAAGTCCGTCTAAAGCTGTCGACAAGACTCCATATGAAATGTGGAAGGGAACGGTCCCTAACTTGTCGTTTATTCGGGTTTGGGGCTGCGATGCTTATGTCAAGTGGAGACACGAGGATAAGCTCGGCCCGCGATCGGTCAAGACATACTTTATTGGTTATCCAAAAGGAATGTTTGGTCATTACTTCTATTCGCCTACCGAACATCGAGTTTTTGTTGCGGCTAGTGCGAAGTTCTTAGAGAAACAATTTCTCGAGAACAAGTCAAGTAATAGAACCTTCGAGCTGTCGAAGATTCAAGAACCAACAACCGAGGAACAGATGGAGGAAGAGGTTCCTTCAACTAATGATACGGTTAACATTCCTCAGGAACCTAGGAGGTCGGGTAGAGTCTCTAATCCTCCAGACACATACATTGGTATGGTCGAGGAAATTGACGTTTTACTCCTAGAGAGTAATGAACCCGCTACCTATGAAGGTGTCATGACCTGTTCCGACTCTAAGCTATGGCTTGAAGCCATGCAATCCGAGATGGACTCCATGTATGAGAATGACGTATGGGATCTTGTTGATTTAACTAATAAGGTACGACCTCTGCAGTGCAAATAGCTTTACAAAATAAAGCATTCTGTAGACGGACAACCAGATACCTATAAGGCACGACTAGTGGCAAAAGGTTTCACTCAAGTGCACGGATTGCATTATGATGAAATTTTTGCACCCGTAGTTGTGCTGCGTTCCATTCGGATAATCTTAGCGATTGCCGCTTTTTATGACTATGAAATTTGGCAAATGGATGTGAAAACCGCCTTCTTAAACGGTTATTTGGAGGAGGAGTTGTACATGGTACAACCCGAAGG